>NC_057814.1:141304360-141471989 GCF_018294505.1 Triticum aestivum
GTCTACGTACCCTCATTGTTGGGGATCGTAGCAGAATTTTAAAATTTTCCGCGCATCACCAAGATCCATCTATGGAGTCTACTAGCAACGAGGGGAAAGGAGTGCATCTACATACCCATGTAGATCGTGAGCGGAAGCGTTCAAGTTAACGGGGTTGATGGAGTCGTACTCGCCGTGATCCACGGACGGCACCTCCGTGTTCAACACACGTACGGAGCAGCTACGTCTCCTCCTTCTTGATCCAGCAAGGGGGGAGGAGAGGTTGATGGAGATCTAGCAGCACGACGGCGTGGTGGTGGAAGTAGCGGGGATCCCGGCAGGGCTTCGCCAAGCGCAAGCGGGAGGGAGAGGTGTTGCAGGGGGAGAGGGAGGCGCCAGGGGCTGGTGTTCTGCTGCCCTCCCTCCCCCCACTATTTATAGGGGTCCTGGGGGGGCGCCGGCCACCCTGGAGATCCCATCTGGGGGGCGGCGGCCAAGGGGGTGGCTTGCCCCCAAGGCAAGTGGGGCGCCCCCCACCCCTAGGGTTTCCAACCCTAGGCGCAGGGGGAGGCCCAAGGGGGGCGCCCCAGCCCACTAAGGGCTGGTTCCCTTCCCACTTCAGCCCATGGGGCCCTCCGGGATAGGTGGCCCCACCCGGTGGACCCCCGGGACCCTTCCGGTGGTCCCGGTACAATACCGATAACCCCCGAAACTTTCTCGGTGGCCGAAACTGGACTTCCTATATATAATTCTTCACCTCCGGACCATTCCGGAACTCCTCGTGACGTCCGGGATCTCATCCGGGACTCCGAACAACTTTCGGGTTTCCACATACTAATATCTCTACAACCCTAGCGTCACCGAACCTTAAGTGTGTAGACCCTACGGGTTCGGGAGACATGCAGACATGACCGAGACACCTCTCCGGTCAATAACCAACAGCGGGATCTGGATACCCATGTTGGCTCCCACATGTTCCACGATGATCTCATCAGATGAACCACGATGTCGAGGATTCAATCAATCCCGTATACAATTCCCTTTGTCAATCGGTACGTTACTTGCCCGAGATTCGATCGTCGGTATCCTAATACCTTGTTCAATCTCGTTACCGGCAAGTCACTTTACTCGTACCGTAATGCATGATCCCGTGGCTAACTCCTTAGTCACATTGAGCTCATTATGATGATGCATTACCGAGTGGGCCCAGAGATACCTCTCCGTCATACGGAGTGACAAATCCCAGTCTCGATCCGTGCCAACTCAACAGACACTTTCGGAGATACCCATAGTGTACCTTTATAGTCACCCAGTTACGTTGTGACGTTTGGTACACCCAAAGCACTCCTACGGAATCCGGGAGTTGCACGATCTCATGGTCTAAGGAAATGATACTTGACATTGGAAAAGCTCTAGCAAACGAACTACACGATCTTTTGTGCTATGCTTAGGATTGGGTCTTGTCCATCACATCATTCTCCTAATGATGCGATCCGTTATCAATGACATCCAATGTCCATAGTCAGGAAACCATGACTATCTGTTGATCAACGAGCTAGTCAACTAGAGGCTTACTAGGGACACGTTGTGGTCTATGTATTCACACATGTATTATGATTTCCGGATAACACAATTATAGCATGAACAATAGACAATTATCATGAACAAGGAAATATAATAATAACCATTTATTATTGCCTCTAGGGCATATTTCCAACAGTCTCCCACTTGCACTAGAGTCAATAATCTAGTTACATTGTGATGAATCGAACACCCATAGAGTTCTGGTGTTGATCATGTTTTGCTCTAGGGAGAGGTTTAGTCAACGGATCTGCTACATTCAGGTTCGTATGTACTTTACAAATATCTATGTCTCCATTTTGAACACTTTCACGAATGGAGTTGAAGCGACACTTGATATGCCTGGTCTTCCTGTGAAACCTGGGCTCCTTGGGAAGGGCAAGCTCCAGTGTTGTCACATAAGAGGGTCATCGGGCCCGACGCATTGGGAATCACCCCTAGGTCGGTAATGAACTCCTTCATCCAGATTGCTTCTTGCGTTGCCTCTAAGGCTGCCATGTACTCCGCTTCACATGTAGATCCCGCCACCACGCTTTGCTTGCAACTGCACCAGCTTACTGCCCCTCCATTCAAAATATACACGTATCCGGTTTGTGACTTCGAGTCATCCAGATCTGTGTCGAAGCTAGTGTCGACGTAACCCTTTACGACGAGCTCTTCGTCACCTCCATAAACGAGAAACATATCCTTAGTCCTCTTCAGGTACTTCAGGATATTCTTGACCGCTGTCCAGTGTTCCATGCCGGGATTACTTTGGTACCTTCCTACCAAACTTACGGCAAGGTTTACATCAGGTCTGGTACACAGCATGGCATACATAATGGACCCTATGGCCGAGGCATAGGGGATGACACTCATCTTTTCTCTATCTTCTGCCGTGGTCGGGCATTGAGCCGTGCTCAATTGCACACCTTGCAATACAGGCAAGAACCCCTTCTTGGACTGATCCATATTGAACTTCTTCAATATCTTGTCAAGGTACGTACTCTGTGAAAGACCAATGAGGCGTCTTGATCTATCTCTATAGATCTTGATGCCTAATATATAAGCAGCTTCTCCAAGGTCCTTCATTGAAAAACACTTATTCAAATAGGCCTTTATACTTTCCAAGAATTCTATATCATTTCCCATCAATAGTATGTCATCCACATACAATAAGAGAAATGCTACAGAGCTCCCACTCACTTTCTTGTAAACACAGGCTTCTCCATAAGTCTGTGTAAACCCAAACGCTTTGATCATCTCATCAAAACGAATGTTCCAACTCCGAGATGCTTGCACCAGCCCATAGATGGAGCGCTGGAGCTTGCATACCTTGTTAGCATTCTTAGGATCGACAAAACCTTCCGGCTGCATCATATACAATTCTTCCTTAAGAAAACCGTTAAGGAATGCCGTTTTGACGTCCATTTGCCATATCTCATAATCATAGAATGCGGCAATTGCTAACATGATTCGTACGGACTTCAGCTTCGCTACGGGTGAGAAAGTCTCATCGTAGTCAACCCCTTGAACTTGTCGATAACCCTTAGCGACAAGTCGAGCCTTATAGATGGTCACGTTACCATCCGCGTCCGTCTTCTTCTTAAAGATCCATTTATTTTCTATGGCTCGCCGATCATCGGGCAAGTCAGTCAAAGTCCATACTTCGTTTTCATACATGGATCCTATCTCGGATTTCATGGCTTCTAGCCATTTGTCGGAATCCGGGCTCGCCATCGCTTCTTCATAGTTCGAAGGTTCACCGTTGTCTAACAACATGATTTCCAGGACAGGGTTGCCGTACCACTCTGGTGCGGAACGTGTCCTTGTGGACCTACGAAGTTCAGCAGTAACTTGATCCGAAGCTTCATGATCATCATCATTAACTTCCTCCCCAGTCGGTGTAGGCACCACAGGAACATTTTCCCGTGCTGCGCTACTTTCCGGTTCGGAAGGGGTGACTATCACCTCATCAAGTTCCACTTTCCTCCCACTCACTTCTTTCGAGAGAAACTCTTTCTCCAGAAAGGACCCATTCTTGGCAACAAAGATCTTGCCTTCGGATCTGAGGTAGAAGGTATACCCAATGGTTTCCTTAGGGTATCCTATGAAGACGCATTTTTCCGACTTGGGTTCGAGCTTTTCAGGTTGAAGCTTCTTGACATAAGCATCGCATCCCCAAACTTTTAGAAACGACAGCTTAGGTTTCTTCCCAAACCATTATTCATACGGTGTCGTCTCAATGGATTTCGACGGAGCCCTATTTAAAGTGAATGCGGCAGTCTCTAAAGCATAGCCCCAAAATGAGAGCGGTAGATCAGTAAGAGACATCATAGATCGCACCATATCCAATAGAGTGCGATTACGACATTCGGACACACCGTTTCGCTGAGGTGTTCCAGGTGGCATGAGTTGTGAAACGATTCCACATTTCTTTAAGTGCGTACGAAATTCGTGACTTAAATATTCTCCACCACGATCTGATCGTAAGAACTATATTTTCCTGTCACGTTGATTCTCAACCTCACTCTGAAATTCCTTGAACTTTTCAAAGGTTTCAGACTTGTGTTTCATTAGGTAGACATACCCATATCTACTTAAGTCATCAGTGAGAGTGAGAACATAACGATATCCTCCGCGAGCCTCAACACTCATTGGACCGCACACATCGGTATGTATGATTTCCAATAAGTTGGTTGCTCGCTCCATTGTTCTGGAGAACGGAGTCTTGGTCATCTTACCCATGAGGCATGGTTCGCACGTGTCAAATGATTCGTAATCAAGAGACTCCAAAAGTCCATCTGCATGGAGTTTCTTCATGCGCTTGACACCAATGTGACCAAGGCGGCAGTGCCACAAGTATGTGGGACTATCGTTATCAACTTTACATCTTTTGGTATTCACACTATGAATATGTGTAACATCACGTTCGAGATTCATTAAGAATAAACCATTGACCAGCGGGGCATGACCATAAAACATATCTCTCAAATAAATAGAACAACCATTATTCTCGGATTTAAATGAGTAGCCATCTCGAATTAAACGAGATCCAGATACAATGTTCATGCTCAAAGCTGGCACTAAATAACAATTATTGAGGTTTAAAACTAATCCCGTAGGTAAATGCAGAGGTAGCGTGCCGACGGCGATCACATCGACCTTGGAACCATTCCCGACGCGCATCGTCACCTCGTCCTTCGCCAGTCTCCGCTTATTCCGCAGCTCCTGTTTTGAGTTACAAATATGAGCAACCGCACCGGTATCAAATACCCAGGAGCTACTACGAGTACTGGTAAGGTACACATCAATTACATGTATATCACATATACCTTTGGTGTTGCCGGCCTTCTTGTCCGCTAAGTATTTGGGGCAGTTCCGCTTCCAGTGACCACTTCCCTTGCAATAAAAGCACTCAGTCTCAGGCTTGGGTCCATTCTTTGACTTCTTCCCGGCAACTGGCTTACCGGGCGCGGCAACTCCCTTGCCGTCCTTCTTGAAGTTCTTCTTACCCTTGCCTTTCTTGAACTTAGTGGTTTTATTCACCATCAACACTTGATGTTCCCATTTGATCTGCACCTCCGCTGATTTCAGCATTGAATATACCTCAGGAATGGTCTTTTCCATCCCCTGCATATTGAAGTTCATCACAAAGCTCTTGTAGCTCGGTGGAAGCGACTGAAGGATTCTGTCAATGACCGCGTCATCTGGGAGATTAACTCCCAGCTGAGACAAGCGGTTGTGTAACCCAGACATTCTGAGTATGTGCTCACTGACAGAACTATTTTCCTCCATTTTACAGCTTAAGAACTTGTCGGAGACTTCATATCTCTTGACCCGGGCATGAGCTTGGAAAACCATTTTCAGCTCTTCGAACATCTCATATGCTCCATGTTTCTCAAAACACTTTTGGAGCCCCGGTTCTAAGCTGTAAAGCATGCCGCACTGAACGAGGGAGTAATCATCAGCACGTGATTGCCAAGCGTTCATAACGTCTTGGTTCTCTGGGATGGGTGCTTCACCTAGCGGTGCTTCTAGGACATAATCTTTCTTGGCAGCTATGAGGATGATCCTCAGGTTCCGGACCCAGTCCGTATAGTTGCTGCCATCATCTTTCAGCTTGGTTTTCTCTAGGAACGCGTTGAAGTTGAGGGCAACGTGGGCCATTTGATCTACAAGACATATTGTAAAGATTTTAGACTAAGTTCATGATAATTAAGTTCATCTAATCAAATTATTCAATGAACTCCCACTCAGATAGACATCCCTCTAGTCATCTAAGTGAAACATGATCCGAGTTAACTAGGCCGTGTCTGATCATCACGTGAGACGGACTAGTCAAGATCGGTGAACATCTCCATGTTGATCGTATCTTCTATACGACTCATGCTCGACCTTTCGGTCTTCCGTGTTCCGAGGCCATGTCTGTACATGCTAGGCTCGTCAAGTCAACCTAAGTGTATTGCGTGTGTTCCGAGGCCATGTCTGTACATGCTAGGCTCGTCAACACCCGTTGTATGCGAACGTTAGAATCTATCACACCCGATCATCACGTGGTGCTTCGAAACAACGAACCTTCGCAACGGTGCACAGTTAGGGGGAACACTTTCTTGAAATTATTATAAGGGATCATCTTACTTACTACCGTCGTTCTAAGCAAATAAGATGCAAAACATGATAAACATCACATGCAATCAAATAGCGACATGATATGGCCATTATCATTTTGCTCCTTTGATCTCCATCTTCGGGGCGCCATGATCATCTTCGTCACCGGCATGACACCATGATCTCCATCATTGTGTCTTCATGAAGTTGTCACGCCAACGATTACTTCTACTTCTATGGCTAACGCGTTTAGCAATAAAGTAAAGTAATTTACATGGCGTTATTCAATGACACGCAGGTCATACAAAAAATAAAGACAACTCCTATGGCTCCTGCCGGTTGTCATATTCATCGACATGCAAGTCGTGATTCCTATTACAAGAATATGATCAATCTCATACATCACATATATCATTCATCACATCTTCTGGCCATATCACATCACAAGGCACATGCTGCAAAAACAAGTTAGACGTCCTCTAATTGTTGTTGCTAGTTTTTACGTGGCTTCTATAGGTTTTTAGCAAGAACGTTTCTTACCTACGTAAAACCACAACGTGATATGCCAATTTCTATTTACCCTTCATAAGGACCCTTTTCATCGAATCCGTTCCGACTAAAGTGGGAGAGACAGACACCCGCTAGCCACCTTATGCAACTAGTGCATGTCAGTTGGTGGAACCTGTCTCACGTAAGCGTACGTGTAAGGTTGGTCCGGGCCGCTTCATCCCACAATACCGCCGAAACAAGATAAGACTAGTAGTGGCAAGAAAAATTGACAACATCGACGCCCACAACTGCTTTGTGTTCTACTCGTGCATAGTAACTACGCATAGGCCTGGCTCATGATGCCACTGTTGGGGATCGTAACAGAATTTTAAAATTTTCTATGCATCACCAAGATCCATCTATGGAGTCTACTAGCAACGAGGGGAAAGGAGTGCATCTACATACCCTTGTAGATCGCGAGCGGAAGCGTTCAAGTGAACGGGGTTGATGGAGTCGTACTCGCCGTGATCCAAATCACCGATGACCGAGCGCCGAACGGATGGCACCTCCGCGTTCAACACACGTACGGAGCAGCGACGTCTCCTCCTTCTTGATCCAGCAAGGGGGAAGGAGAGGTTGATGGAGATCCAGCAGCACGACGGCGTGGTGGTGGAAGTAGCGGGGATCCCGGCAAGGCTTCGCCAAGCGCAAGCGGGAGGGAGAGGTGTTGCAGGGGGAGAGGGAGGCGCCAGGGGCTGGTGTTCTGCTGCCCTCCCTCCCCCCAACTATTTATAGGGGTCCGGGGGGGCGCCGGCCACCCTGGAGATCCCATCTGGGGGGGGGGGGCGGCGGCCAAGGGGGTGGCTTGCCCCCCAAGGCAAGTGGGGCGCCCCCCACCCCTAGGGTTTCCAACCCTAGGCGCAGGGGGAGGCCCATGGGGGGCGCCCCAGCCCACTAAGGGCTGGTTGCCTTCCCACTTCAGCCCATGGGGCCCTCCGGGATAGGTGGCCCCACCCGGTGGACCCCCGGGACCCTTCCGGTGGTCCCGGTACAATACCGATAACCCCCGAAACTTTCCCGGTGGCCGAAACTGGACTTCCTATATATAATTCTTCACCTCCGGACCATTCCGGAACTCCTCATGACGTCCGGGATCTCATCCGGGACTCTGAACAACTTTCGGGTTTCCGCATACTAATATCTCTACAACCCTAGCGTCACCGAACCTTAAGTGTGTAGACCCTACGGGTTCGGGAGACATACAGACATGACCGAGACACCTCTCCGGTCAATAACCAACAGCGGGATCTGGATACCCATGTTGGCTCCCACATGTTCCACGATGATCTCATCGGATGAACCACGATGTCGAGGATTCAATCAATCCCGTATACAATTCCCTTTGTCAATCGGTACGTTACTTGCCCGAGATTCGATCGTCGGTATCACAATACCTTGTTCAATCTCGTTACCGGCAAGTCACTTTACTCGTACCGTAATGCATGATCCCGTGGCTAACTCCTTAGTCACATTGAGCTCATTATGATGATGCATTACCGAGTGGGCCCAGAGATACCTCTCCGTCATATGGAGTGTCAAATCCCAGTCTCGATCCGTGCCAACTCAACAGACACTTTCGGAGATACCCGTAGTGTACCTTTATAGTCACCCAGTTACGTTGTGACGTTTGGTACACCCAAAGCACTCCTACGGAATCCGGGAGTTGCACGATCTCATGGTCTAAGGAAATGATACTTGACATTGGAAAAGCTCTAGCAAATGAACTACACGATCTTTTGTGCTATGCTTAGGATTGGGTCTTGTCCATCACATCATTCTCCTAATGATGTGATCCCGTTATCAATGACATCCAATGTCCATAGTCAGGAAACCATGACTATCTGTTGATCAATGAGCTAGTCAACTAGAGGCTTACTAGGGACACGTTGTGGTCTATGTATTCACACATGTATTACGATTTCCGGATAACACAATTATAGCATGAACAATAGACAATTATCATGAACAAGGAAATATAATAATAACCATTTATTATTTCCTCTAGGGCATATTTCCAACACTCGTAGACCGTAAGCGGAAGCATTTCACAACGCGGTTGATGTAGTCGAACTTTCTTCGCGCTCCAACCGATCTAGTACCGAATGCACGACACCTCCGCGTTCTGCACACGTTTAGCTCGGTGACGTCCTCCGCTTTCTTAATCCAGTAAGACGGTGAGGTAGTAGATGAGTTCCGGCAGCACGACGGCGTGGTGACGGTGATGGTGATGTGATCTCCGTACGGCTTCGCCTAAGCACTACGAAAATATGACCGAGAGAGTAAAGGGTGGACGGGGGCGCCGCACACGGCGAAGACAATGTTGTGTCATTGTGTGGCGCCCCCTCTCCACACACACACACACACACACACACACACACATATATATATATATATATGACAAATGTTTCCTACAAGCAGTGGTAGTTACCACCACTTGCGTTTTGTATGTTGTATGTAGTATCTATCAAAACCGAGAGTATGTACGTGTAGTATGTATTATATAACAATTATTAGGTAGTATATATACTAATTTTTAGGTAGTATATACCATGTTTTGAGTATGCTCTTTTTTACGTACAAGTATGTACGTATTTCACAAATATAACAAAAACTATGGGCTCATATGCAATTTTCTCATGTAACTTGCTTTGAAATATCTTAGATATAATACATGAACATATTTAAAATAATAAAATAGTAAATATAGTATCACATGGTAGTATATGAGATATGTGGGGTAACTACCACCGGGTGGTAGGATGGATTTTCCCTATAATACATGTGTGAATACATAGACAAACAGAGTGTCACTAGTATGCCTCTATTTGACTAGCTCGTTGAATCAAAGATGGTTAAGTTTCCTAGCCATAGACATGAGTTGTCATTTGATTAACGGGATCACATCATTAAAGAATGATGTGATTGACTTGAGCCATTCCTAGCTTAACACTTGATCGTTTAGTATATTGCTATTGCTTTCTTCATGACTTATACATGTTCCTATGACTATGAGATTATGCAACTCCCGGATACCGGAGGAACACTTTGTGTGCTACCAAACGTCACAACATAACTGGGTGATTATAAAGATGCTCTACAGGTGTCTCCGATGGTACTTGTTGAGTTGGCATAGATCGAGATTAGGATTTGTCACTCTGATTATCGGAGAGGTATCTCTGGTCCCTCTCGGTAATGCACATCACTATAAGCCTTGCAAGAAATGTGACTAATGAGTTAGTTGCGGGATGATGCATTACGAAACGAGTAAAGAGACTTGTCGGTAACGAGATTGAACTAGGTATTGAGATACCGACGATCGAATCTCGAGCAAGTAACATACCGATGACAAAGGGAACAACGTATGTTGTTATGCGGTTTGACTGATAAAGATCTTCGTAGAATATGTAGGAACCAATATGAGCATCCAGGTTCCACTATTGGTTATTGACCAGAGATGAGTCTCGGTCATGTCTACATAGTTCTCGAACCCGTAGGGTCCGCATGCTTAACGTTCTGTGACGATTTGTATTATGAGTTATGTGATTTGATGACCGAAGTTTGTTCGGAGTCCCGGATTTGATCGGGGACATGACGAGGAGTCTCGAAATGCTTGAGACGTAAATATCGATATATTAGAAGGCTATATTCGGACATCGGAAAGGTTCCGAGTGATTCGCGTATTTTTCGGAGTACCGAAGAGTTACGGGAATTCGTATTGGGCCTTAATGGGCCATACGGGAAAGGAGAGAAACGCCTCAAGGGTGGCCGCGCCCCTTCCCCATGGACTGGTCCGAATTGGACTAGGGAAAGGGGGCGCCCCCTTCCTTCCTTCTCCTTCTCCCTTCCCTTTTTCCTATTCCATGTGGGAGGTGGAATCCTACTAGGACTAGGGAGTCCTAGCAGGACTCCACACTTTGGGCGCGCCCTATGAGGGCCGGCCTCCTCCTCCCTCCATCCTTTATATATGTGGCCAGGGGGCACCCCATAGACACACAAGTTGATCATTGATCTCTTAGCCGTGTGCGGTGCCCCCCTCCACCATAATCCACCTTGGTCATATCGTCGTAGTGCTTAGGCGAAGCCCTGCGCCGGTAGCTTCATCATCACCGTCATCACGCCGTCGTGCTGACGAAGCTCTCCCTCGACACTCTGCTGGATCGTGAGTTCGTGGGACGTCACCAAGCTGAACGTGTGTAGATCGCGGAGCTGCCGTACGTTCGGTACTTGTTGAGGATATAGACCTGGGAGTCACCCGCCAGGAGGGCCGGGTTACACTAAGGGTCATTGCCAGAAGCCCGGAGCTAAGTTTCAAGATAATGGGCCAGAGATGGGCTGAGACCAGGCGATGGCTTAAAGCCCGTAGTACAATCTTTATTGTTATAGTAGACTTGTAGTGCAAGGCAAGTATTGTTTAGAGTCCGAGCTGGACACTCTTATGAGCCGGCCGGGACTCTAAGGGCCGCTGGGCGTCAGCCTCCCTATATAAAGGGACGACCCGGCAGCGGTTTAGGGGCGATAACAACCTCATCGAGAACCGGGCATAGCTGTTTAGCTCCCTGGCGATCGTAACCCTAATCAATAACACCTCGAACTGGACGTAGGCTTTTACCTTCACCGTAAGGGGCCGAACCAGTATAAACCCTCGTGTTTCTTGTCCCGCATACCCCCTTCAAGCTTCCTAGTTGCGATGGCTCCACGACTAAGTCCTAGCTCAAGGACATCTGCCGTGACAATTCCACGACAGTTGGCGCCCACCGTGGGGCCGGCGCACGGTGGATTTGAGTTCTTGAAGGGCAGCTTCGAGGGGCTCAAGGGATACGCTGTGGGCCGGATGACCAAGAGTCGTCGCGGCAAGCTCTACATCGACGATGCGGACTGGGCCCCCGACGCCGGCTCAGTGGAGTACGGGTACCGGGTCCCCTTCGGTGGAATTCATGTCTTCATCGGCAAGATTGGAGAGCCGGGCCCCGAGCCGGATCTCCCCGCCGGTCTCATCGAAACGGCTCAGCACGCACGACCCACCCGGGCCCGGCCTGCCGTAAAGCGCGCTTTTGTGGGATGCATCCACGGAGGGCCCTCTGATCCATCTGGGTCTGCGGATGAGGCGGCCGCCGGCTCTGACGGTGAGTCGGCCGCTGATGAGTCAAACTCGTTGTACCAACTTCAGGATGGCAGGCTCATGAGCTATTCCGATGGTAACAGTATTCCGGACCTTTTTGAGCCGCCAAGTCAGGTTGGAGTTTTTATGGCTGGTGCACAGCCTGTTCAGAACCCCGCTGCTGGATCGGGAAACCCGGTGCCTTCTCCGGCTCAGGTGCTGATGGATCTCACGGACAAGATGACGGCCCTGTTAACTGCCACGGTTGACCCGGCAGATCAAGCTCAGCATGATGCGGAGGTGGCACAGTTAAAATTGGATCTGAGGAAAGCTAAAGAAGATCTTGCAGCAGAAGGGATCAGGCTGGCGGCAGAGCGGGCGGCTCTCGACACCCGGACTCAGTTGATTCAGGCGCAGTCCTTCCAACTCATGATGGATCAAAACGCGGCTAACGAGGTCATGAGAAGGAGGCATCAGAAGGCCCAGTCTCGACTCCCGCCGGTTTACGATCCGCGCAATCTCTTCAACACGCCGGGTGCGGGATCTAGTAACCCACCAGGGGTCATTGCGCCCGGGTCAGGACCCCTTATTCAGCCACGAGTGATGGGGTCTCCCCAGGTGCCCCCTGCCCTGCCTCAATATGTGCCAATACCCCCGGGCCATTATAATAACCCGCTGGAGAACATGGTCGCCGCGGCGGCACGGCTGGCGGCTCTGCCCGTTGATGGCGACTCTCCGACGGCTATTGAGACCCGCCGGGTCAGAGAACTCCTTCATACAGCACTGGCGCAACAAGAGGCGTACTCCTACAGCCGGGATAGGATCCATTCAACCCCTCGTCCAGGGCAGAGCCCGAGTTACAGCCGGCACATGGTCTCGGCGACCGGCTCAAGTAATGTCCAACGCCATGACCCGCCCCCTGGTCATGGCCCGGCTCATAAGGGAGCCTTCTACGTAGCAGACCAAGCACGCCAGGAGGCGGAGCAGACGCCTCAATTGACGGCTTACCAGACCCCCCTGGCTTATCCGATGACGTCCGTTGATGCGGGTATCCCTACCAGAACCGGGGGTGTCCCTTGTTTGGTGCCAGCTATCCGTAATGAACGTCTACCCAAGGACTTCAAAGGACCTAGGAAGGTGCCTAACTATACAGCAGACTTACAGCCTGCAGCCTGGATTGAGAGTTATGAGATGGCTATGGAATTACTGGAAGTCAGTGAGGCGGCCATGGCCAAATATTTCACCATGATGTTAGATGGAACTGCCCGCACGTGGTTGAAAGGGTTACCGCCAAACTCCATTGGGTCTTGGGCTGAGCTGAAAGCCCGGTTCATTCAAAACTTCAAAGATACCTGCAGGCAATCTATGTCAATCGTGGATCTGACTAACTGTAAGCAGCAGGAGGGTGAATCCACGACCCATTGGGTTCGCCGGGTCAAGGAGATCATACATTCATCGGATAAGATGGATGCCGGCTCTGCAGTCTTAATGTTGGAACAAAACTGTCGCTTTGTGCCCCTAAAGATGAAACTCGGGCGGCTTAAGCGTGACTGTACTGATATGGGTACACTGATGGCGGCTCTTGTCAAGTACGCCGATTCTGATGGTACCAAGGATCCCCCTTCAGATGATGAAAGGACAAGGAAGGGAAAGAAGAACGGCAACGGCAAGAGTCCTCAGTTTAACCCGGGGAATCAAGGAGGAGGCAAGCGCAAGGCCGATGGCAGCCTAGAGTTTGTAGCCAACACCAACTCTCAAGGTAATAACCAGCGACGCAAGGGGAGGCCCCCTCCCCGAGGCGGCGGGTCAGGACCTTCTCTGGAACAGCTGTTGAATGAACCTTGTCCGAGACACGGTTCTAGAGAGAAGCCAGCGACTCATTTGTGGAAGGATTGTGCTATCATGAAGGCCTTTAAAAACTACAATGGTCCGGGTGGCGGCTCAGGCTCCGGCGGCTTCCATGGCCCGGGCGGCGGGTCAAATTCCGGTCCTCAGAACGGTCAAGGGGGCTTTAATCCACAGTCTGGTCAGGGTCATCAACAGCAACAGGGGGGCTATCAGACCAACCCAAAGCAGCTTAGCGGTGGACAGTATCACGTGTTCACCACTAGTTTGTGCAAACGAGACGAGAAGCTTCACAAGAGGGCTGTTAATGCTGTTGAGCCGGCGGTTCCACGCTACTTACGGTGGTCGGAGCAACCCATAGTGTGGAGTAGGGAGGATCACCCTCCCCGGGTGGATAACCCAGGCCACCTGGCCTTAGTGGTGGCTCCTCAAGTGGGAGGCTATAAGTTCACAAAGGTACTCATGGATGGAGGCAGCAGCATCAACATCCTCTATTATGAGACTTTCCGTCGTATGGGACTAGTTGATAATAACCTCAGCCAGTCAAATACTATCTTCCATGGTGTGGTACCCGATAAATCGGCTTATCCAGTCGGCAAGATCGAACTGGAAGTGGCCTTCGGTGATGAGAACAACTACAGGGTGGAGAAGTTGACCTTTGAGGTGGTCAAGATAAGAAGTCCTTACCACGCCATATTTGGACGGCCGGCTTACGCCAAGTTCATGGCACGGCCGTGTTATGTGTCAAGATGCCGGGTCACAACGGGACTATTACGGTTCACGGCAGCCGGAAAGTGGCTCTGGAGTGTGAGGAAGGTGACGCGGCTTATGCAGAGTCTGTTTGTGCCACAGAAGAGTTGAAATTTTATAAAGACAATGTCGACCCGACAGATATGACCTCTCTGAAAAAGCCAACCACGGAGAATGAACCAGCAATGAAGTTTAAATCAGCTGATGAGACTAAACTTGTTGATTTTGTTCCAGGTGACTCGTCTCAGCAGTTCAGCATCAGTGCAAATCTGGACCCGAAATAGGAAGCCGCGCTCATCGAGTTCATCCGTGAGAATAGGGACATCTTCGCATGGAAACCTTCTGACATGCCAGGTGTACCTAGAGAACTCGCTGAGCACACTCTCAATGTTGATCCGAAATTTAAGCCGGTCAGACAGTTCCTTCGACGGTTTAACGAAGAGAGGCGGAAGGCTATTGGTGAAGAAGTGGCCCGGCTTTTGGCGGCCGGGTTCATTGTTGAGGTTTTTCACCCAGAGTGGTTGGCTAACCCGGTGCTTGTACTTAAGAAGAACGGCACCTGGCGGATGTGTGTGGACTACACGGACTTGAACAAGGCGTGTCCGGCGGATCCTTTTGCTCTCCCCCGTATTGATCAGATCATTGATGCTACGGCAGGTTGTGCACGCTTAAGTTTCTTGGATGCCTATTCCGGGTATCATCAGATTAAGATGGCAGTTAAGGACCAGGAGAAGACGGCGTTCATCACTCCCTTTGGAGCCTTCTGCTATGTGTCTATGCCCTTTGGGCTCAAGTGTGCGCAAGCGACTTACCAGCGTTGTGTACAGAATTGTCTCCATAAACAGATCGGGCGCAATGTTCGCTTACGTGGACGATATTGTGGTTAAGTCCATCAAGGAGGAAACCCTAATAGATGACTTAAGGGAAACCTTCGATAATCTCCGGGTCTACAAGATGATGCTTAACCCGGCCAAATGTGTTTTTGGTGTTCCTGGGGGCAAGCTATTGGGCTTCTTGGTTTCTGACAGAGGAATTGAAGCTAACCCGGAGAAGATCAAAGCTATCACTTCTCTAGCTAAGACGGCATGTATAAACGATGTTCAGCGTTTGGCAGGTCGCATCGCTGCTTTAAGCCGGTTCATAAGCCGCTTGGGTGAGAAGGCTATGCCCTTATATCAGTTGATGAAGAAAACTGACAACTTTGTCTGGAATGATGCAGCTAATACCGCTTTTGAGGATTTGAAAAAGCAACTGGCGGAGCCCCCCGTCCTTGCTGCTCCGGTTGATAAGGAGCCCTTGCTACTGTATGTGGCGGCAAACGCACGAGCCGTCAGCGTGGCTATTGTGGTGGAGCGCAAGGAGGCGGGTAAGGAGCATCCGGTTCAGCGGCCGGTTTATTATGTCAGTGAGGTGCTCATTGAGTCCAAGCAGCGGTATCCGCATTGGCAGAAGCTCGTATATGGGGTGTTTATGGCAAGCCGGAAGCTTAAGCATTATTTTCAGGGTCATCCCATCACTGTGGTCAGTTCCGCCCCTCTCGGTGATATTATCCAGAACAGAGAGGCTACAGGGAGAATTGCTAAGTGGGCTATAGAACTTGGACCTCATGACCTTAAATATGTGCCACGCACTGCTGTTAAGTCTCAGGCCTTGGTAGATTTCATCAATGATTGGACAGAGTCGCAAGTACCTGAGCAAAAGCCGGATAACACTTATTGGACTATTCATTTTGATGGGTCCAGGCAGCTGGAGGGCTCGGGAGCTGGTGTTGTCTTGGCTTCCCCTAAAGGTGACAAATTCCATTATGTGCTACGGTTGATGTTTCCTTGCACTAACAATGCGGCTGAATACGAGGCTTTGCTCCACGGTCTTCGGGTGGCTAAGGAGATGAGCTTAAGCCGGGTGAGGTGCTTTGGTGACTCAGACTTGGTGGCTCAACAAGTATCAGGCACCTGGGATTCTAAGGATCCTCTAATGGCGGCTTATCGCCGCGAGGTTGATGCCATTGCTGGGCACTTCCAGGGGTACCAAGTGGAGCATATTGATCGCCGGAGGAACGAGGCGGCGGATGCGTTAAGCCGGCTAGGCTCTCAGCGAAAGCCGGTGTCGCCTAACACTTTCCTGGATGTCCTGTATAATCCTTCGGTCAAGTTGCCTACAGAAGAGGATTTGGCCGTCCCTGACCCGGAGGCGCAACTGGTGGCAGCTCTTCATGTCATACCAGACTGGACAATGCCATATCTGGCTTATATAACCCGGGGAGAATTGCCTAAAGAGGAAATTCTGGCCAGGCAAATAACCCGGCGGGCTAAGTCGATGATTGTTATCGATGGCGAGTTGTATCATCGTAGTGTTTCAGGGGCATTTCAGCGTTGTATCTCCCCTGAGGAAGGTCAAGAGATCTTGTGTGAGATTCATGAAGGGGATTGTGGCCATCATGCCGGTTCAAAATCTCTTGTGGCCAAGGCTTTCCGTCATGGTTTTTACTGGCTGACGGCTCACGCTGATGCAGAGGACTTGGTCGGTAAATGTGATGGCTGCCAAAGGTTCTCACGACGGGCTCATGTGCCGGCTCAGGAGTTGAGGATGATTCCAATCGCCTGGCCCTTTGCGGTCTGGGGGCTTGATATGGTTGGGCCTTTTAAACGGTCCAAGGATAAGAAGACCCACCTCTTGGTGGCAGTGGACAAATTCACGAAGTGGGTGGAAGCTGAGCCAGTTAGCAAGTGTGCTGCAGCCACGGCGGTTCAATTTATGAAAAAGGTGATCTTCCGCTTCGGCTTTCCGCACAGTATCATAACAGACAATGGCACTAATCTGTCCAAAGGCGCTATGGAGGAGTTTTGTCAACGAGAGCATATCCGGCTTGATGTTTCTCAGTAGCTCATCCTCAGTCTAATGGTCAAGCTGAGAGAGCTAACCAGGAGATTCTGAAGGGCATCAAACCCCGGCTTTTGGTCCCTTTGCAACGGACGCCGGGTTGTTGGGTGGAGGAATTGCCCTCCGTCTTATGGAGCATCAACACTACTCCTAACAGGTCTACAGGCTTCACGCCTTTCTTCATGGTTTATGGAGCAGAAGCGGTTCTCCCCAGCGACATCCGTCATGATTCACCTCGTGTGGCGGCTTATGTTGAGACGGATAATGAACAGGCATGCCAAGATGCTCTGGACTTGTTGGACGAACAGCGTGATGTGGCAGCCGCCCGTTCAGCGATTTACCAACAAGACCTGCGCCGTTATCATAGCCGCCGGGTCAAGTCACGGGTCTTTCAGGAAGGCGACCTGGTGCTCCGGCTCATCCAGGATCAAACAGATGCACACAAGTTATCCCCACCTTGGGAAGGGCTTTTGTGGTCAGTAAGAACTTGCACAACGGGTCATATTACCTCATTGATATCCGGGAGCATAAAGACTCGCGTAAATCTGAGGAGGAGACCCGTCGGCCGTGGAACATAGCTCAGCTTCGGCTTTACTACACTTGAGCTACCGGCTCTTGTGGTGTATATATTTATCTCAGCCATGTATATATTATGATAAGCAATAAAGCAGGACCTCTGTCCTTTTTTCTCCTCCAAATATACGTGTCATACTAATTTGAAAGGAGGATCCGGCTTATGATCGCATTCGAGTCTAGCCGTAAGCAGTAAGATCACTTGGGGGCTTCCTGTTCAAACATGGGTCGTATTCGAACCAAAGAGAACATAGCTGTCGATACCCATTTGATTGGCAAAGTGCCGAGCTCATTGGGAGGTTGCCTTTGGTCATATTTGAATCATAGTGTAACCCCTCTGAGAACCGACGTGGATCGTATTCGAATCAGCGTCGTTAAACAATTTTCAGAATCACTTGGGGGCTTCCTATTCAAACATGGGTCGTATTCGAACCCAAGAGAACATAGCTGTCGGTACCCTCTTGATTGGCATCGCCACACCCATTGGGGGCTATATGATCGTATCCGAATCTTGGCTTAAACCCCTTTCGGGCCGGGTCTCTGGTCGTATTCGAACTGGAAGCCCCTAAGTTCCGATTTGTCGCAAAATCTACTCTGATTATGACAACGTGTGCATGGCCGGGTTTCACTTGCCGGCTTAACTTTGGTTTATCTTGTTAGTTGAGCATCATGGATGTCATCAAGACAAGTAAATTTGAGTTAAGATACCAGCCGTGCTACCCGGGTTATTTAACCCGGAAGTATGCTTATAGGCTGTTGAGTGTGTTATCACGACTGTGTTCAGAATATAGTTAAGGACCAGTCTTTTTGGTTTGTATCCCGGGTTATCCATCTCAAACACCTGATTCTCAGGGCGGTAAGCCGCCTTGCGACTTGTGATTTGCCTTTCTATGCAGATACTTAAAGGCACTTTTTAAGGTTGAGAAGGACAAAGGGATGATTACGACCCGGAGGAACACAAAGGGTAATTTCAAGAGTTTCCAGCATTCATTACGTGCACGATGGCACGGCAGAGATAAAATGTTGCACCTAGTCTATTACAAAATTCTTCAAGTCTCAAGGTTGGAGCGTTGTTCGGTGAACCGCCAGCCGCTTTACGATGCCTGCTGGGTTGAAGTCCCCGGCTCGTCTTCTGCTCCGGTTGATCCCAAGACCTCGAAGGTTGACGACTTCCAGTCGATGCCGCTGAGAGCTTCAAACTGGGCTTCTTCGTCAATTAACCCGGCCGGGTCAATCTCGGGGGCGAAGGTGTGCTGACGAGCCGGAGGAATCAGACTAAGAGCTTCATACCGAGGGGTTGGAATCCTCTGATTCTCCGCGTTGTACCCCGGCTGATACTTGGTTAAGTCGGTGTCGTTCCCGATGATGGTGGCCACCGGGCGTACAGCCTTCACACATGCCGCGAAATCCTTCTGGTCGAAGGCTGAGCCGTCTTCCTTCAGGCTCGGGTAACCCAGGGCGATGTCTGCCGGGTCTAGCTCCGGCAGGAATGCCTTGGCCCGGCTCAGCGCGGCAATTGCTCCGGATCTTGCGGAGGCTCGGCGTAGCTCCTGGATCCGTTGTGGCAGAACAGCAAGCCGGCGCAGGACTTCGGCCAGATGGGTCGGCACCTCATTGGATAGGGCCACCACAGCTAAGGCGCGCTGTGACCCGGTGTAGAGCTGTTCCACCAGGGTGTACACGGCCTTTAACTTGGTGACCACGCTCTGGTTCAGATTGGCACTCCTGGGACCTGTTTAAATAAAGATCAGGTAAGCCGGTGACAAGGATGAATTATAACATATACAGACTTGATGAAAGCCGGCGAGGTGACTTACCAAAGATAGCAGCTACCATCTGGGAAACCTGGCGCTTTAGGCTGGAGAGCTCAGCGGTTTTTTCATTGAGGGCCTTCTCCGCCTGTTCTGCCCGGGTCACCAGTGCGGTTTTCTCCTCAGCCCAGGCCTTCCGCTCAGCGTCGAATTCAGTCTTCAATTTCTCCTGAGCGGCAATGCTGGAGATAAACTTGGCATTCGCCTTCCGGGTCTCCATCTCTTGAGTTTTTAACCGGCTCTTGAGACCCGCAAGGTCCGGCCGGGTTATTAAACAGTCATTGTATAAGTCCCAAGCACTTTCCAAGCAAAGACACTTGGCACTTGGGGGCTAATGCATATTGAACGTGTTTATCTATGTACTGCTGGTTCAATTAAGTAAGCCGGACTCTAAGTCTATAATATATGCCAAGTATAAGTTATAGACTTGGGGGCTAGCAGGATGAGGATCACTATGCGGAAAGTAAGAAGACAGCAGAAGGTTACCTCAGATTTCTGTTGGATCTGGTTGACCATGGCGATCTCGGCGTCTCGGCTCTTGTGAACTTGGCTGATGTAGCCTGAGACAAGCTCTCCAATGCTTAAATCGGTGTAGCCCGAGAGATCCAGATTCGCCCGGTGGGGTCGCAGCAGCTCCCCCTTCGCAGAGCATTGGGCCAGTGCGGTCAGCCTCCCCGGCTCAACATACTCCGTCCGGGTAATTACGATGTCCGGGTCGTTAGCCGGTGGGGTTGAGCCGGAGGCCTCCGGATTAGCTGACGCTTCGGTCGTTGTCTTGGTGGTCGGGGCAGGGGCTTCAGGCGCCGTATCCATGGGAATGGTGGCCTTGGAGGCGGCTGGTGGATCTTGAGCCGTCGTCTCCGGCTCAGGCAAGTCCGGCACTCCGGCTGACCTGGTCTTCTTTGTTCTTTTGGTGAGCTTTGCCTGGGCGCTGAAAAAACAGAAGTGTTAGGTATACAAAAAGTAAGTACAGACAGATAATGTAAGGAGATTGTTATTACCCGGGTGCAGTCTTGAAGGCCGGCAGATTTGACTGCATGGAGTCACCCGAAGAGGGGGAGGTCTCCTGGTAATTGGAGTCAGAAGAGTTGAGTGGCTGGCGGATGACACCCGCCAACGGATGAAAAGGGTACAGGTGAGAAAAAACCTCAGTGCGGCGCTTCCTTGTCGCGACGGGTAACCCGGCGGCGAGGTCGGTGTCCTTGCGGGCCCGGGTGAGACGCCGGCTTTCATGAACCTGCTGCTTCAAAAGAAATTGAGGGTCTTGATGAGCTAATGAATGAGAAAAGCTTATTTTCCGGGTTACCCTTCGGACTTTCAGCTGTGGCAAAGGCTCCGAGTCGGAGGGGAGTAATGTTACCTCTTCAATCACCGGGTTACTGGCGCCGGTGTCATCCTGTCAATAAGCAAAATGATGGTAAAGTGGACAGCAGCAAACAATAAATACGGCAAGAATTTAAAGGTTTAAGGGTTACCTCTGACTCGGAGCTATCGCTTAATTGCAGCAGCTCCGAAGCAGTGGGTCTGTTTCCCTTTTTGCGAGGGGCGGCTCTCTTGGCGGCTTTCTTCGCCTTCCTGGCTTTCTTAGCCGCCTCATGGTCATATTTGACCCGCCAGAATTTATCATCAGCCTGAGAAATACAGTAATGAGTTCTTAGTAAGATGACAGGTAAAAAAAATGGAAAGGTTAAAGTCAGCGGCTTACCGCTGGGGCTGGATTGGTCTTGCAGAACGGAGCTAGCCCGGTTTTTCCGCAGTCTGCCAGGCTCTCGTTTAATAGAGCCTTGGTCTCTTCTTCGGCAACGTCTTCTGGAAGGTCGTTGCGACTGTGCCTCTGCGGGTCATCCTTTCGCCCGGTGTACTCACACATTAAGCCGGGGCGGCGGCTCAATGGGATCACCCGCCATGAGATCCAGACCCAGACCAGGTCTATTCCGTTCAGACCGTTGCCTAGCAGGGCCTTGATCTTATTGATCGTTGGAAGCAGAGGCTGGCGTTCCGCGGCAGTCAGCTTGTCGGATAGCGGATGAGTCGGCTCCAGGCGTGTTGGGCGAAAGCCGGGCAGCGGGCTCTCATTAGCCGGGGACGTGTCTTGGCAGTAGAACCAAGTCATGTTCCAGTCCTTGGGGTGACTTGGCGGTTCTGCGTAAGGAAATAGACAGTCCCTGCACCGTTGGATGGAGATGCCGCCTAACTCTAGACTTGGACCGTTTGCGCACTCGGTTTGGCGGTTCAAATAAAACAGCTCTCTGAGGAGCAGCAGACTCGGCTCTTCTCCAAGATATACTTCACAAAAAACTTGGAAGTTGCAGATGTTGGATATGGAATTGGGTCCTATATCCTGAGGCCGAAGGTCAAAGAAGTTGAGCACGTCCCGGAAGAATTTTGAGCCGGGCGGTGCGAAGCCACGGCTCATATGGTCTGCAAAGATCACTACCTCCCCGTCCCTCGGCTGAGGTCTTTCTTCGGACGGGTCAGGGGCACGGTAGGACATCACTTCCTTCCTGGGCAGATATCCGGACTTAACAAAGTTGGCCAGGGTCTCATCAGTGACGTTGGATCTCATCCAGTTGCAAGTGATGGGAGCTTTGGGAGGCATGGTGACGGTTGGTGATCTATGATAAAGAGGAAAGTGTCCGGGTTAATTATAAGCCGGAGTTTATCATTCAAACTACAATGACGGCTTATGGAGGGGACTAATGGTATGTATTGATACGGTGGGTTATCTAAGCCGTCGGGGCATTCAGGATGAGTTGGTCATCTACGGATTACTGCGGTTAAGTCGGAAGATACTACAGAGCATGGTTCTCTTTAAACCGGAAAGTTCTACGACGCGTGTTTTCTTTAAGTCGGAAACATAAGCCGCCAAGATTCAAGGGCTGTAGTTTTTACTAAGTGTGGTAAAACAGATTTCATATATTACAGTAACTTTTTCGGATCAAAATGGTCGGGCAAGATGAAAATTTTCTAGACCTAAAGAAACAGAAACATGAGAAGTTCTTAAGGTGGAACATGGTCTTTAAGCAGTAAAAAGAGGATTTTTTGCAGATGGAATGGATCTCGAACATTTACCGCAAAGGTTCTACAAAGAGTTAAGATCAACGAGGGCAGTGACTACAGGGGTTACCGAAACTTGCGGCAATGGTGAAGAACACGAAGAACACAAGATGAACCCTACCACAGATTTGTTCTAGCAAGGCAGGGAAGACTCACCGGAGTTGAGGAAGAGTGAAGGTCGCCGCCGTTATCTGGTCCGGGTCAGGGTGATGCAGCGGCCGGGTCGATGAAGAGCAGGGGCGCGACGGCGGCGGCGGCGGCAGAAGCTCGGGCAGAGGAACGACAGCGCGAGGAAGAAGAAGGAGAGTGTGAGGAGAGAGTGTCGGGCCGGCCTATTTATAAGGCAAGTCATAAGTGGGCGCGATATTCAAGGAGACCACGGCGTGGTTATCTCCCCCTCACGGCGCCTCGATTTTCGGAAAGACAGTAACAGCAGAGATCCGTCGCGGATCTGGCGGAGTAAAAAACGGACTTAATGGAGGATGACGTCACGGCGGATTATCCGGAGTCCGGAGAATGACGTCACACCGGGTTATGGCCTTCACACGAACGGTAAGCCGGAGATTTTTTTCTGTCGGCAGAGTTGAAGATTGACGCGAGCCGGCTCAAGTCAATCTAGGGCCTAATGTTGAGGATATAGACCTGGGAGTCACCCGCCAGGACGGCCGGGTTACACTAAGGGTCATTGCCAGAAGCCCGGAGCTAAGTTTCAAGATAATGGGCCAGAGATGGGCTGAGACCCGGCGATGGCTTAAAGCCCGTAGTACAATCTTTATTGTTATAGTAGACTTGTAGTGTAAGGCAAGTATTGTTTAGAGTCCGAGCCGGACACTCTTATGAGCCGGCCGGGACTCTAAGGGCCGCTGGGCGTCAGCCTCCCTATATAAAGGGACGACCCGGCAGCGGTTTAGGGGCGATAACAACCTCATCGAGAACCGGGCATAGCTGTTTAGCTCCCTGGCGATCGTAACCCTAATCAATAACACCTCGAACTGGACGTAGGCTTTTACCTTCACCGTAAGGGGCCGAACCAGTATAAACCCTCGTGTTTCTTGTCCCGCATAACCCCTTCAAGCTTCCTAGTTGCGATGGCTCCACGACTAAGTCCTAGCTCAAGGACATCTGCCGTGACAATTCCATGACAGTACTAGGATCGGTCGATCGTGAAGACGTACGACTACATCAGCCGCGTTGTCATAACGCTTCCGCTTTCGGTCTACGAGGGTACGTGGACTACACTCTCCCCTCTCGTTGCTATGCATCACCATGGTCTTGCGTGTGCGTAGGGAATTTTTGAAATTACTATGTTCCCCAACAATATATATAGGTGGGAGGGAGGGAGGAGCAGCCAAAGGAGGTGCGCAAGTAGGAGGAATCCTACTTGGAGTCCCTCCCAAGCCGCGCCCCTGCCTTATATAGGTGCGGGGAAAAGGCAGGGGAGGGTGGCGCCCCCCCCCTTTCCTTTCTCCCATGAGAGGGACTGCAGGAGGGGCTAGCCCTCCCCCTTTTCCTTCCCTTAGGGCCTGCTGTCCAAAGAAGGTGCGCACCAGAGGCTGGTCTGTTCCACCTTTGGCCCATTAGGCCCATATCTTTGCCGGGGGTGCCCGAAACTCCTTTCGGGTGACCCGATAAGTACCCGGTACCCTTCGAAACACTTCCTGTGTCCGAATACCATCGTCCTATATATTAATCTTTACCTCTCGACCATTTTGAGACTCCTCGTCATGTCCGTGATCTCATCCGGGACTCCGAACAACATTCAGTCACCAAATCACATAACTCATACAATACTATATCGTCATCGAACGTTAAGCGTGCGGACCCTACGGGTTTGAGAAATATGTATACATGACCGAGACACCTCTCCGGTCAATAACCAATAGCGGAACCTGGATGCCCATATTGGCTCCTATATATTCCACGAAGATCTTTATCGGTCAAACCGTTATGACAACATACGTAATTCCCTTTGTTCATCGGTATGTTACTTGCCCGAGATTCGATCGTCGGTATCTTCATACCTAGTTCAATCCCGTTACCGGCAAGTCTCTTTACTCATTCCATAATACATCACCTCATGACTAACTCCTTAGTCATTTGCTTGCAAGCTTATGATGTGTATTACCGAGAGGGCCCAGAGATACCTCTCCGAAACTCGAAGTGACAAATCCTAATCTTGATCTATGCCAACTCAACAAACACCTTCGGAGATATCCGTAGAGCATCTTTATGATCACCCAGTTATGTTGTGATGTTTGATAGCACAAAAGGAATTCCTCCGGTATCCGGGTGTCGGCGTTCTGGGAACGGGGGTCCCCGGACTTGCCTGCCTGCGGCCCACGGCGTGGCTCTACCAGCGGGCCCATACGACCCGTCTTCACCAACAAGCACTCAAGACCCTCGCGAGGGGCCAAGCCTCGCGAGGCGGACGACACAAGACCTCCTCAGGAGCGGCTTCACCAGGCTGGCTCGCGAGGGGCGGAGAGATCAAGGCAAGGTGAACATCGTGAGGATCCAGTGACGCAAGCCATCACGACCACACCAGGCGGGCGCCAGGCGGGTGCCCCGCGCGTGCAGTGTCCTTGTTTCCTCTTTGGTGCTAAAGAGGCAAGCGCAGGCGTGGAGTCCCGAGGCATCAGGCAAAGGTTTCCATATCGGTGCAACGAGACCAAGACCAGCAGGACGGTAGGACGGAGGTCACCGTGGAGCCCAAGACGGTGTCACCACCAGAGCCTTTGGCAGGCGAAGACCACCTTTAGTCGGGATAAGCTATACTAGCTGTCCCCCTTCAAACTTGGCCGTTGTGGGATCCCTTCCCTCTCAATATTTGGGAAGAGGACCCGGGCCTCTATAAATAGAACTAGCCACCACCATAGGAAGCATCTCATCTTGGTTCGGATCCATTCCATCCTATCACTCACCAGCACAAGAACACCTCACCTTAGGAGGTTGTTCTTCCCCTTGTACTGTTCATCCCCAGCCCAAGAGGCAATCCACCACACACACTGGAGTAGGGTATTACACCACATCGTTGGCTCGAACCAGTATAAATCTTGTGTCTCTGTGTTCTTTGGGTTCGGCGAGTTAGTCCGCTAGATCGTGGAGTGCGAGAGCTTGGGAAAGGAGAGATCTTCGTGCACACCCCAGTGTTCGTACGTCGAGGGTTTTGCCGGAACCCGTGATCCGACATTTGGCGCGCCAGGTAGGGGTGAGCCGAAGCTTTCCTCTCGCCGATCCGTGTTTCGCCACTCCACCACGACCATGTCGGATGCTCGTCGCGCCCGTGTTGAGCGCCAGGCCGCCCTCGCTGTCCGCGTCGCTCAGATGGCTCCTGTCGGCGGGCCTCCCCGTCGTTCTCCGTCACTCGCTGCCAACGCTGCCACCGGCCCGGCCGGAAACAAACAGCATGCGTCCTCGCTGCACCCCTCGGTGCGGCGGGACGTGTTGGAAATATGCCCTAGAGGCAATAATAAATGGTTATTATTATATTTCTTTGTTCATGGTAATTGTCTATTGTTCATGCTATAATTGTATTGTCCGGAAATCGTAATACATGTGTGAATACATAGACCACAAAGTGTCCCTAGTAAGCCTGTAGTTGACTAGCTCGTTGATCAACAGATAGTCATGGTTTCCTGACTATGGACATTCGATGTCATTGATAACGGGATCACATCATTAGGAGAATGATGTGATGGACAAGACCCAATCCTAAGCATAGCATAAAAGGTCGTGTAGTTTCGTTTGCTAGAGCTTTTCCAATGTCAAGTATCTTTTCCTTAGACCATGAGATCGTGCAACTCCCGGATACCGTAGGAGTGCTTTGGGTGTGCCAAACGTCACAACGTAACTGGGTGACTATAAAGGTGCACTACGGGTATCTCCGAAAGTGTCTGTTGGGTTGGCACGGATCGAGACTGGGATTTGTCACTCCGTGTGACGGAGAGGTATCTCTGGGCCCACTCGGTAATGCATCATCATAATGAGCTCAATGTGACTAAGGCGTTAGTCACGGGATCATGCATTGCGGTACGAGTAAAGAGACTTGCCGGTAACGAGATTGAACAAGGTATTGGGATACCGACGATCGAATCTCGGGCAAGTAACATACCGATTGACAAAGGGAATTGCATACGGATTGATTGAATCCTCGACACCGTGGTTCATCCGATGAGATCATCGTGGAACATGTGGGAGCCAACATGGGTATCCAGATCCCGCTGTTGGTTATTGACCGGAGAGGCGTCTCGGTCATGTCTGCATGTCTCCCGAACCCGTCGGGTCTACACACTTAAGGTCCGGTGACGCTAGGGTTGTAGAGATATATGTATGCGGAAACCCGAAAGTTGTTCGGAGTCCCGGATGAGATCCCGGACGTCACGAGAGGTTCCGGAATGGTCCGGAGGTGAAGAATTATATATAAGAAGTCAAGTTTCGGCCACCGGGAAAGTTTCGGGGGTTACGGGTATTGTACCGGGACCACCGGAAGGGTCCCGGGGGTCCACCGGGTGGGGCCACCTGTCCCGGAGGGCCCCGTGCGCTGAAAGTGGAAGGGAACCAGCCCTTAGTGGGCTGGGGCGCCCCCCTTGGGCCTCCCCCCATGCGCCTAGGGTTGGGAACCCTAAGGGGGGGAGCTTCCCCTTGCCTTGGGGGGCAAGGCACCCCTTTCCACCCCTTGGCCGCCGCCCCCCCAACCCTAGATGGGTTTTGGCCGGCCCCCCCTCCCAAGGGGGCCTATATAAAGGGGGGAGGGCAGCAACCTACAGCCTTGGGCGCCTCCCTCCCCCCCTGCAACACCTCTCTCTCTCTCGCAGAAGCTTGGCGAAGCCCTGCCGGAGACCCGCTACATCCACCACCACGCCGTCATGCTGTTGGATCTCCATCAACCTCTCCTCCCCCCTTGCTGGATCAAGAAGGAGGAGACGTCGCTGCACCGTACGTGTGTTGAAGGCGGAGGTGCTGTCCGTTCGGCACTCGGTCATCGGTGATTTGGATCACGGCGAGTACGACTCCGTCATCCACGTTCATTGGAACGCTTCCGCTCGCGATCTACAAGGGTATGAAGATGCACTCCTTTCCCCTCGTTGCTAGTAGACTCCATAGATGCATCTTGGTGAGCGTAGGAAAATTTTAAATTATGCTACGATTCCCAACAGTGGCATCATGAGCCAGGTCTATGCGTAGTTACTATGCACGAGTAGAACACAAAGAAGTTTTGGGCGTTGAGTTTGCCAATTCTTCTTGCCGCTACTAGTCTTTTCTTGTTTCGGCGGCATTGTAGGATGAAGCGGCCCGGACCGACCTTACACGTACACTTACGTGAGACAGGTTCCACCGACTGACATGCACTAGATGCATAAGGTGGCTAGCGGGTGTCTGTCTCTCCTACTTTAGTCGGAACGGATTCGATGAAAAGGGTCCTTATGAAGGGTAAATAGAAATTGGCAAATCACGTTGTGGTCATACGTAGGTAAGAAAACGTTCTTGCTAGAAACCTACAAACCACGTAAAAACTTGCAACAACAATTAGAGGACGTCTAACTTGTTTTTGCAGCAAGTGCTATGTGATGTGATATGGCCAGAAGATGTGATGAATGATATATGTGATGTATGAGATTGATCATATTCTTGTAATAGGAATCACGACTTGCATGTCGATGAGTATGACAACCGGCAGGAGCCATAGGAGTTGTCTTTATTATTTTGCATGACCTGCGTGTCATTGAATAACGCCATGTAAATTACTTTACTTTGTTGCTAAACGGGTTAGCCATAGAAGTAGAAGTAATCGTTGGCGCGACAACTTCATGAAGACACAATGATGGAGATCATGATGATGGAGATCATGGTGTCATGCCGGTGACAAAGATGATCATGGTGCCCCGAAGATGGAGATCAAAGGAGCATGATGATAGTGGCCATATCATGTCACTATTTGATTGCATGTGATGTTTATCATGTTTTTGCATCTTATTTGCTTAGAACGACGGTAGCAAGTAGGATGATCCCTTATAATAATTTCAAGAAAGTGTTCACCCTAACTGTGCACCGTTGCGAAGGTTCGTTGTTTCGAAGCACCACGTGATGATCGGGTGTGATAGATTCTAACGTTCGAATACAACGGGTGTTGACGAGCCTAGCATGTACAGACATGGCCTCGGAACACACGCAATACACTTAGGTTGACTTGACAAGCCTAGCATGTACAGACATGGCCTCGGAACACGGAGGACCGAAAGGTCGAGCATGAGTCGTATAGAAGATACGATCAACATGGAGATGTTCACCGATCTTGACTAGTCCGTCTCACGTGATGATCGGACACGGCCTAGTTAAGCTCGGATCATGTTCCACTTAGATGACGAGAGGGATGTCTATCTGAGTGGGAGTTCATTAAATAATTTGATTAGATGAACTCAATTATCATGAACTTAGTCTAAAATCTTTACACTATGTCTTGTAGATCAAATGGCCAACGTTGTCCTCAATTTCAATGCGTTCCTAGAGAAAACCAAGCTGAAAGATGATGGCAGCAACTATACGGACTGGGTCCGGAACCTGAGGCTCATCCTCATAGTAGCCAAGAAAGATTATGTCTTAGAAGCACCGCTAGGTGATGCACCAACCCCACAGAACCAAGACGTTATGAACGCTTGGCAATCACGTGCTGATGATTACTCCCTCATTCAGTGCGGCATGCTTTACAGCTTAGAACCGGGTCTCCAAAAGCGTTTTGAGAAACATGGAGCATATGAGATGTTCGAGGAGCTGAAACTGGTTTTTCAAGCTCATGTCCGGGTCGAGAGATATGATGTCTCCGACAAGTTCTTCAGCTGTAAAATGGAGGAGAACAGTTCTGTTAGTGAGCACATACTCAGAATGTCTGGGTTGCACAACCGCTTGTCTCAGCTGGGAGTTAATCTCCCGGATGACGCGGTCATTGACAGAATCCTCCAGTCGCTTCCACCAAGCTACAAGAGCTTTGTGATGAACTACAATATGTAGGGGATGGAAAAGACCATTGCCGAGGTATATTCAATGCTGAAATCAGCGGAAGGGGAGATCAGAAAAGAACATCAAGTGTTGATGGTGAATAAAACCACCAAGTTCAAGAAGGGCAAGGGTAAGAAGAACTTCAAGAAGGACGGCAAGGGAGTTGCCGCGCCCGGTAAACCAGTTACTGGGAAGAAGTCAAAGAATGGACCCAAGCCCGGGCCTGAGTGCTTTTATTGCAAGGGAAGTGGTCACTGGAAGCGGAACTGCCCTAAATATTTAGCGGACAAGAAGAAGGCCGGCAACACCCAAGGTATATGTGATATACAAGTAATTGATGTGTACCTTACCAGTACTCGTAGTAGCTCCTGGGTATTTGATACCGGTGCGGTTGCTCATATTTGTAACTCAAAGCAGGAACTACGGAATAAACTAAGACTGGCAAAGGACGAGGTGACGATGCGCGTCGGGAATGGTTCCAAGGTCGATGTGATCGCCGTCGGCACGCTACCTCTGCATCTACCCACGGGATTAGTTTTAAACCTCAATAATTGTTATTTAGTGCCAGCTTTGAGCATGAACATTGTATCTGGATCTCGTTTAATTCGAGATGGCTACTCATTTAAATCCGAGAATAATGGTTGTTCTATTTATTTGAGAGATATGTTTTATGGTCATGCCCCGCTGGTCAATGGTTTATTTTTGATGAATCTCGAACGTGATGTTACACATGTTCATAGTGTGAATACCAAAAGATGTAAAGTTGATAACGATAGTCCCACATACTTGTGGCACTGCCGCCTTGGTCACATTGGTGTCAAGCGCATGAAGAAGCTCCATGCAGATGGACTTTTGGAGTCTCTTGATTACGAATCATTTGACACGTGCGAACCATGCCTCATGGGTAAGATGACCAAGACTCCATTCTCCGGAACAATGGAGCGAGCAACCAACTTATTGGAAATCATACATACCGATGTGTGTGGTCCAATGAGTGTTGAGGCTCGCGGAGGATATCGTTATGTTCTCACTCTCACTGATGATTTAAGTAGATATGGATATGTCTACCTGATGAAACACAAGTGTGAAACCTTTGAAAAGTTCAAAGAATTTCAGAGTGAGGTTGAGAATCAACGTGACAGGAGAATAAAATTCCTACGATCAGATCGTGGTGGAGAATATTTAAGTCACGAGTTTGGTGCACACTTAAGGAAATGTGGAATAGTTTCACAACTCACGCCGCCTGGAACACCTCAGAGAAATGGTGTGTCCGAACGTCGTAATCGCACTCTATTGGATATGGTGCGATCTATGATGTCTCTTACCGATTTACCGCTCTCATTTTGGGGTTATGCTTTAGAGACTGCCACATTCACTTTAAATAGGCCTCCGTCGAAATCCGTTGAGACGACACCGTATGAATTATGGTTTGGGAAGAAACCTAAGCTGTCGTTTCTAAAAGTTTGGGGATGCGATGCTTATGTCAAGAAACTTCAACCTGAAAAGCTCGAACCCAAATCGGAAAAATGCGTCTTCATAGGATACCCTAAGGAAACTATTGGGTATACCTTCTACCTCAGATCCGAAGGCAAGATCTTGGTTGCCAAGAACGGGTCCTTTCTGGAGAAGGAGTTTCTCTCGAAAGAATTGAGTGGGAGGAAAGTGGAACTTGATGAGGTGATAGTCACCCCTTCCGAACCGGAAAGTAGCGCAGCACGGGAAAATGTTCCTGTGGTGCCTACACCGACTGGGGAGGAAGTTAATGATGATGATCATGAAGCTTCGGATCAAGTTACTGAACTTCGTAGGTCCACAAGGACACGTTCCGCACCAGAGTGGTACGGCAACCCTGTCCTGGAAATCATGTTGTTAGACAACGGTGAACCTTCGAACTATGAAGAAGCGATGGCGGGCCCGGATTCCGACAAATGGCTAGAAGCCATGAAATCCGAGATAGAATCCATGTATGAAAACAAAGTATGGACTTTGACTGACTTGCCCGATGAGCGGCGAGCCATAGAAAACAAATGGATCTTTAAGAAGAAGACGGACGCGGATGGTAATGTGACCATCTACAAAGCTCGACTTGTCGCTAAGGGTTATCGACAAGTTCAAGGGGTTGACTACGATGAGACTTTCTCACCCGTAGCGAAGCTGAAGTCCGTCCGAATCATGTTAGCAATTGCCGCATACTATGATTATGAGATATGGCAGATGGACGTCAAAACGGCATTCCTTAATGGCATCCTTAAGGAAGAGTTGTATATGATGCAGCCGGAAGGTTTTGTCGATCCTAAGAATGCTAACAAAGTGTGCAAGCTCCAGCGCTCAATCTATGGGCTGGTGCAAGCATCTCGGAGTTGGAACATTCGCTTTGATGAGATGATCAAAGCGTTTGGGTTTACACAGACTTATGGAGAAGCCTGTGTTTACAAGAAACAGAGTGGGAGCTCTGTAGCATTTCTCATATTATATGTGGATGACATATTATTGATGGGAAATGATATAGAATTCTTGGAAAGTATAAAGGCCTATTTGAATAAGTGTTTTTCAATGAAGGACCTTGGAGAAGCTGCTTATATATTAGGCATCAAAATCTATAGAGATAGATCAAGACGCCTCATTGGTCTTTCACAGAGTACATACCTTGACAAGATATTGAAGAAGTTCGGTATGGATCAGTCCAAGAAGGGGTTCTTGCCTGTATTGCAAGGTGTGCAATTGAACACGGCTCAATGCCCGACCACGGCAGAAGATATAGAAGAGATGAGTGTCATCCCCTATGCCTCGGCCATAGGGTCTATTATGTATGCCATGCTGTGTACCAGACCTGATGTAAACCTTGCCGTAAGTTTGGTAGGAAGGTACCAAAGTAATCCCGGCAAGGAACACTGGACAGCGGTCAAGAATATCCTGAAGTACCTAAAGAGGACTAAGGATATGTTTCTCGTTTATGGAGGTGACGAAGAGCTCGTCTTAAAGGGTTACGTTGACGCTAGCTTCGACACAGATCTGGATGACTCGAAGTCACAGACCGGATACGTGTATATTTTGAATGGAGGAGCAGTAAGCTGGTGCAGTTGCAAGCAAAGCGTCGTGGCGGGATCTACATGTGAAGCGGAGTACATGGCAGCCTCGGAGGTAGCACAGGAAGCAGTCTGGATGAAGGAGTTCATTACCGACCTAGGGGTGATTCCCAATGCGTCGGGCCCAATGACTCTCTTCTGTGACAACACTGGAGCTATTGCCCTTGCGAAGGAGCCCAGGTTTCACAGGAAGACCAGGCATATCAAGCGTCGCTTCAACTCCATTCGTGAAAGTGTTCAAAATGGAGACATAGATATTTGTAAAGTACACACGGACCTGAATGTAGCAGATCCGTTGACTAAACCTCTCCCTAGGGCAAAACATGATCAACACCAGGACGCAATGGGTGTTCGATTCATCACAATGTAACTAGATTATTGACTCTAGTGCAAGTGGGAGACTGTTGGAAATATGCCCTAGAGGCAATAATAAATGGTTATTATTATATTTCTTTGTTCATGGTAATTGTCTATTGTTCATGCTATAATTGTATTGTCCGGAAATCGTAATACATGTGTGAATACATAGACCACAAAGTGTCCCTAGTAAGCCTCTAGTTGACTAGCTCGTTGATCAACAGATAGTCATGGTTTCCTGACTATGGACATTGGATGTCATTGATAACGGGATCACATCATTAGGAGAATGATGTGATGGACAAGACCCAATCCTAAGCATAGCATAAAAGGTCGTGTAGTTTCGTTTGCTAGAGCTTTTCCAATGTCAAGTATCTTTTCCTTAGACCATGAGATCGTGCAACTCCCGGATACCGTAGGAGTGCTTTGGGTGTGCCAAACGTCACAACGTAACTGGGTGACTATAAAGGTGCACTACGGGTATCTCCGAAAGTGTCTGTTGGGTTGGCACGGATCGAGACTGGGATTTGTCACTCCGTGTGACGGAGAGGTATCTCTGGGCCCACTCGGTAATGCATCATCATAATGAGCTCAATGTGACTAAGGCGTTAGTCACGGGATCATGCATTGCGGTACGAGTAAAGAGACTTGCCGGTAACGAGATTGAACAAGGTATTGGGATACCGACGATCGAATCTCGGGCAAGTAACATACCGATGGACAAAGGGAATTGCATACGGATTGATTGAATCCTCGACACCGTGGTTCATCCGATGAGATCATCGTGGAACATGTGGGAGCCAACATGGGTATCCAGATCCCGCTATTGGTTATTGACCGGAGAGGCGTCTCGGTCATGTCTGCATGTCTCCCGAACCCGTAGGGTCTACACACTTAAGGTCCGGTGACGCTAGGGTTGTAGAGATATATGTATGCGGAAACCCGAAAGTTGTTCGGAGTCCCGGATGAGATCCCGGACGTCACGAGAGGTTCCGGAATGGTCCGGAGGTGAAGAATTATATATAGGAAGTCAAGTTTCGGCCACCGGGAAAGTTTCGGGGGTTACCGGTATTGTACCGGGACCACCGGAAGGGTCCCGGGGGTCCACCGGGTGGGGCCACCTGTCCCGGAGGGCCCCGTGGGCTGAAAGTGGAAGGGAACCAGCCCTTAGTGGGCTGGGGCGCCCCCCTTGGGCCTCCCCCCATGCGCCTAGGGTTGGGAACCCTAAGGGGGGAGCTTCCCCCTTGCCTTGGGGGGCAAGGCACCCCTTTCCACCCCTTGGCCGCCGCCCCCCAACCCTAGATGGGTTTTGGCCGGCCCCCCTCCCAAGGGGGCCTATATAAAGGGGGGAGGGAGGGCAGCAACCTACAGCCTTGGGCGCCTCCCTCCCCCCTGCAACACCTCTCTCTCTCTCTCTCGCAGAAGCTTGGCGAAGCCCTGCCGGAGACCCGCTACATCCACCACCACGCCGTCGTGCTGTTGGATCTCCATCAACCTCTCCTCCCCCCTTGCTGGATCAAGAAGGAGGAGACGTCACTGCACCGTACGTGTGTTGAACGCGGAGGTGCCGTCCGTTCGGCACTCGGTCATCGGTGATTTGGATCACGACGAGTACGACTCCGTCATCCACGTTCATTGGAACGCTTCCGCTTGCGATCTACAAGGGTATGTAGATGCACTCCTTTCCCCTCGTTGCTAGTAGACTCCATAGATGCATCTTGGTGAGCGTAGGAAAATTTTAAATTATGCTACGATTCCCAACAGGACGGCCGCACCGCCACTCCGTCGCTGACTCCAGCCGGCTTGTCGTCTCACGCTCGTCGCGCTCCCACGGACGCGCAGGCCGCGCTGCTCATGGCGCGCGAGCTCCTGCGTTACCACCCGGTCGATGACCTCTACGAGGACTGGCTCGACCGCATCGCCGAGCTCGTCAGCGCCGCTGGGGGCTCCCCCGTACCGTCCCTCTCGCTGCCTCGTCCCCCACCAGCTACGGGCGACGTAGCTCACGAAGCGCCTCCACCTCCCCCGCACCAAGACGGCGTCCTGGCGCCAAGACACGCGGCCCCGCGGCGTGACCCACCGTGCCAGGCGCCCGCGCGTGAAGAAAGAAGCTGCCAAGAAGTTCCTCGACCGCAAGAGAACGCTCCACCGCTCCCAGCACCGCCACGTCAGGATCGCTTGCCGCGGCAGGGCCATGCGCCGCTTGCCGTGGCGGCACGAGGTCACCAAGATATAGCTCCGCTCCCACGATGGGCCCCGGTGGCGACAGCAGGCTGCCGCGCCTTCACTCCGGTGCTGTGCAACGTCGTTTGGCCAGGCAAGTTCAAACCAGACCTGCCTCCTCGCTACGACGGCACCCCCGACCCTGCAGAGTTCTTGCAGCTCTACGAGCTGAGCATCGAGGCGGCCAACAGCAACGAGAAAGTCATGGCGAACTGGTTTCCCATGCCTCTCAAGGACGGCGCACGCTCTTGGCTCCTGAACCTGCCCGCGGGATCCATCTCCTCCTGGGGTGAGATGCGTGATCGCTTCGTCGCCAACTTCCAGGGCACTCGCGACCGCCCGCCGGCCACGGGTGACCTGCGCCGCATCAAGCAGCAGCCCGGAGAGACCCTGCAGAAGTACATTCAGCGCTTCAACTGCGCCCGCCTCAAGATCCCCAAGGTGACGGACGAGGCCATCATCTCTACATCCTCTGATGGCGTTCACGATGTCAAGATGAAGGAGAAGCTCGCTATCCATGAAGACTTGTGCACGGCCTTGGAGCTGTTCAACCTAGTAACCAAGTGCGCGAGAGCCGAGGAGGGGCGTCTCTCCCTCGTCGAGCTCGCGACGGTAGATCCAGAAGACAAGAAAGCCAAGGCCAAGGACGTGAAACGCAAGGGAGTAGCCGTACTCGCAGCGGAGCCGGATATGAAGCGCGGCCTGGACCTTCCTGAGTCGTCCAAGAGCAGCCGACCATTTTGCGCCTTCCACAACGTGCACAACCACAACACCAACGACTGTCAAGAGCTCAGAGCCATTCGAGATGGACGCTTCGGTACGCCCCGAGCGCAACGACCGGGGCTTCGGCCGAGGAGGAGGACGAGGTGGAGGATGCCGGGACGACCGCGGCCCTCGCCAGGAATGGCGCGACCGACCTCGTGAGGACCACTGGCTGGACCAGCCTCGTGAAGGCAACTGGAGGGATCAGCCTCGCGAGGATCGCCCTCAGGGCAACGCTGGCCTTCCTCCGCTGCCACCACCACCAAGGAGGAATGACGACTACCACCAGGACGAGGGGGCCGGGGGCTTTCAGGAACCTCGCGCCATCGCCTGCATCTTGGGCGGTGCGCAGGCCCCAGCCTCCCCGCGCCTCTTCAAGCAGTTTGCTCGTGAGGTGAACGCGGCTCTTCCCAAGCTCGAGGCCACGCACCCGCTCAGGTGGTCCAAGTGTGCCATCACCTTCAGCTCAGCTGACCAGCTCAAGTGCGCGGCAACTGCCGGCGCCCTCTCGATACTCTGTTCGCCCGTCATCAGCAACATTCAAGTCACCAAGACCCTCATCGACGGTGGAGCAGGACTCAATGTCCTGTCCGTCAAGACATTCGACAGCCTCCAAGTGCCGTATCAACAGATGCAGCCTACCAAGCCCTTCTCAGGAGTAACTGATGGCTCCACCACCCCGATAGGGTAGGTCCGCCTTCCTGTCACCTTTGGAGAACGCAAGAACTACCGCACCGGGCTCATCGACTTCAACGTCGCCCATATCCGCCTACCGTACAATGCCATCCTCAGGTACCCAGCATTGGCCAAGTTCATGGCGGTCACGCATCACGTCTACAACGTCCTCAAGATGCCCGGGAGCGGCGGGATCATCACGGTCCCCTGCGAAGAAAGAGATGCGGTGTGTTCCCTTGAGCGTGCCTTCCAAGCCGCAGCAATTGAAGACCCCGACAACGAAGGAATCATGTACCCTCCTGAGGCCATCCCCAAGAAGAAGAAGCAGCTGCTCCATGCAGGTCCTCAGGAGGGCGACACCACCAGCAGCACCACCTCAAGACTAGCGCCCTCAGGTGGGGCGCCTCCCTCCCGTGCATAGGAAAGCTCGCCGGGCGCCATCCTCGGGCAGCGCTCAGGGCTCTCTTCTGGAGGGCCTCTGACCTCGCCAACGTCATGAGGGAGGCGCTCGGGCACCACGTGGAGGCGTGCTATGCGGCACGTTTCCCTCAGGAAGGCATCAAGGAAGAAACACGCGGCGCTCAGGAGTTCGTCCACCAGGCCATTCAGGAGCTGGAAAATGCAAGGGCCATGCGCGGCGATCGCCGCCCACCTCGCGCGGCCCCCCACCCAGGAGAGGATGGTGGGCTGCGCGTTTGCGTAGACATCCCAGGGCTCAACTGGGCCGCATCTCAGGAGCACTTCTGGCCTTCGCGCGTGGGATGCTGCGAGGGCCCACCTCACAGCTACCTTCGCATGCCTTTTGGCCCGCCGAGCGTGGCGTCCGCCTTCCAGCGCAACCTGCAGAGCATTTTGGCGGCTCATGAGGCCAAGCATCATGCGGTCCTGGCGGAGATGGAGACGGTCCTCAAGGAACTGCCTGGACTCCCAGGGCCTCCCGAGGCTCAGGGCCCCGGTGGCTCGTGAGGGGCGACTCCATCACGCGCCTTCAGCTACACCAACATCTCTTCAGCGGCTAAACCAGGTGACATTCTCCAAGTTCATTTAGCTGGGAGCGCCCCTCGGGCTGCATCATTCCCAGGCTGCGTGGGTCCGTCCCTGCGGCCTGTATCCTTCTGTCTTTAGCTTGCCTTGCTAGGGGCGCCCCTCGGGCTGCATCATCCCTAAGCCGCTCGGGTCCTACCCAGTGGCATGTATCATTTTCGCATTTACCTAAGCTATTTCGCTTCTCATGCATGATCTATCTATGATTATCACCTGCTTGACTGTCACCCACCATGGGAGCCGTGCACCGATCGTCTTTCTTCGGGACCCTTCGCATAAGAAGGCTAGGCACGGCGTCTGTGCTCGGGCCCGTCCCTGCAGCGTCGATAAATCCAACGGCTGAGCTCTGTCTGGTGGGCCAGTCCCGTTCACGTCACCTCCTGGGGTCGTTGGTGCTTGGCTTTTTCATGAGATAATCTCGGGAGATTCGTTCTGCGCAGGTTGTCTAACCATGTCGCAGGACCACCACAGCCATCAAGAACCAAGACCAGGCGCAACCCGCCTTGAGGTAGGGCCTCATGAGTCCCACGCTAGCACACGAGTGCCCAGACACACCTCGTCTAGCCCTGCCGTGCAAGCCACGTGTCAGGGCGGGGCTGTACACGCCCCGGGGGCTCTCCGCAGTAGGGAGTCCCCTCCCATGTACCAGTGGAAGCACCATGCTCCACGCTGGCCGTCGACACTGCTGAGGAGCGGCTATGCCCGTGCAAGTATGGATGCGCTATGCTCCGCGCTGGTGATAAACAACTGAGGGCGGCCCCACGGCCGTATCAACCTCAGGGAGCCCTTGAGCTCAGTGTCCGGCCTCATTGCAACACCTCCCCTCGGGAGAGTCATGCGAGGGGGCTGGGCACGGGGGCTGCGCTTGGGTCACGCCCAAGCGTATGCCACCCAGCCAGGTCCCCCAGACCTGGTCATCGCGCGCCCCTCCCGAGCCGAGCCTCGGCGAGGACAAATGTATGAGGTCTGTTCGTACGTCAAGGGGGACCCTTGGGCATCGCGACCCAAGGGCCTAACTGGTCACATAGCCCCTCACTCTCTAGTGTCGTCCTGGTCTCCAGTCGAGTCAGCGGCGGCTGAGGTATGCGCGGGGTCGGGCCCTGCCGACGCAAAATGCCAAGGCCTGCTCTTGCCTCTTCTTCCCAAAGGTCATTTGAGCGTCAAGGGGGACTCCTGAGCATCGCGACTCAAGAGCCTAACTGGCCACGTAGCCCCTCACTCCCTGGTCTCGTCCTAGTCTCCGGTCGAGTCAGCGGCGGCTGAGGTATGCACGGGGCCGGGCCCTGCCGATGCAAAATGCCAAGGCCTGCTCTTGCCTCTTCTTCCCAAAGGTCATTTGAGCGTCAAGGGGGACTCCTGAGCATCGCGACTCAGGAGCCTAACTGGCCACGTAGCCCCTCACTCCCTGGTCTCGTCCTAGTCTCCGGTCGAGTCAGCGGCGGCTGAGGTATGAGCGGGGTTGGGCCCTGCCGACGCAAAACACTAAGGCCTGTTCCCGCATTTCCTTCCTGTAACCTGTTTGCATGTCAAGGGGGACTCCTAAGCATCACGACTCAGGAGCCTAACTGGCCACGTAGCCCCTCACCCCTGGTCTCGTCCTGGTTTCCGGTCGAGTCAGCGGCGGCTGGGGTACGCGCGGGGTCGGGCCCTGCCGACATAGAACGTAAAGCATAACATGAAGGAAATCGCAAAATCTCAAAGCAAATATTACAAGACATATTGTTCTCCAAGTATCAAGCACAAGTTTAAACGCCTCCACGAGGCACGGTACATGTTGCATGAATTTAAACAGGAAAAGAGCCGCAAGCAAGTCATCCCTGGACACCGCTGGCGCTCGCAAGAGGTGCTCCTTCCTTTGTGGCGTCGCCTTCACCTGTACTACCGACCAGGGTTGCAGGATTAGTAGCACAGCCGGTCGAAAGCGCAGGAGCAAAGGCGTTGAACTTCTTCAGGAGGGCCACCACCTGACCCTTCACGGCAGCGGCAGCGGCTGCGCAGTGCTCGTCGTCCATAGGCTCTAGCAGCTCGTTAAGACAGGCGTAGGATCGCGAAGATGGAGGTGGCTAAAGACGCGCGTCAGCGCAGCTGAAGAAAGGACGCGAGCTTCTTCCTCCGCCATGGGGCCAATGCCGCTCACGACTTCCTCAAGCGCCTCGACCAAGTAAGGGAGCAGCTGGGCGGGGCCATCCTCGTCGGCGGTCAGCGGCTTCTCCAGGCCCCTCTCATAGAGTGCCTTCAGTGCCACGTGAGACCTCTCCTCGAGGAGCGCGAAGGCCGCGCGGTCTTCGACCAGGACCTTTGCCTTGGCGTCAAGTTCGGCCTTCTCCGCCTTCATCTTCCGTTCCAGCTCCTCCAGCCGGCTGCGCTCAGCAGCCTGCACTTTCGCTGACTGCTTCAGCTCGGCGTCGCGACCCTTGATGGCGTCCTCCCAGGCCTTCATCTTCTCCTCCTCCGCCTTGCGACCATGAGCTTCTTCCGCACGCGCATTGCGCAGGGTCTTCAGCTCGGCCTCCAGCACCCGACAGCGACCCTGGGCAGCCTCGGCATCCTTCAGCGCCACCTCGCGAGTAGCTGCCGCCTAGGCGGCAGCTTGCTTCTCCCCCTCGGAGATCGCCGCGGCTTGGTTCAGTGCCACCCGAACAAGCACGTCAGAATGAAGCCAGCCAGAGACCAGCTCCGGCCGTCCAGCCACCAGGTGGGGTTCGGTGCCCTGAAGATCTTCTCGCAGCTGGGTCATCTCAGAAAGGGCATGCTCCAGGATGTCAGGGGAGGCAGAAGGACCTGGAACCAGCGGTGCAGCAGGAGGAGGAAGAGGCGACAATGTCACCATGGCTTGGGAGACTGGGGGCTCCTGAGCTTTGGGTACCTCAGCAGCCGCGCCGGGAATCAGCGCCTCCGGAGCCAGGGAGGCCACGGGGGCTGATTCCTCATGAGGGTGCGTTTTCGGGCCTCGCGGGGACGACCGGGCCGGGGAGGCATGAGCACCATCGCTCCCCTTCCCCACGGAGAGAGGTGCGGCCGTCGCGAATGGATCGGCCCCGGGCGGTGTCGTCGTATCCTCCTTCCTCTTCTTCGCCCCAGGCGGCGGCCTAGCCAGTCAATGGTGAATGTCAAGGATCAACGGCATAATCAAGAACAAGATGGAGCACGAACACTTACTGGTCCATCGCGACGTACTCCACCCTCCTCTTGCTAGGCTTGAAGCCTGAGAGCCTCGCAGCGTGGGGCACGGGTGCACGGGCTCCAGGGGCAGAAGGAGCGGCGGATGGGCCGGAAGCGGCTCCAGGCGGCGTCTGAGCAGAAGCAGCATCTCGGGAGAGCAGTGCCGACCTGCCCCTCGTCGGGATCGCGGGCGGATCCTCGTTCTCCAGGGGGACGTCGGCCTCGTCGTCGTCAGGAAGGGTGCGGAGGATATCAGCCTTGCTCAAGGGGGAGGTCTCCCCCGTCCCCTCAAGGGTCGCTTTCGAGTCGCGCTCCTCGTCTTCCTCTTCTTCTTCTCCCTTGCGGGACTCGCTGGAAGACACAACCACCTGCGTCGTCGCCTCCGGAGCCACAAGGGGCGCCGGCGGCACCAGGCCGCGCTCACCGAAGGTGGGCATGGCGGCCGCGACCTGCGCCCCGTCCTTGCGACCGAACAAGGGAACGATAGCACTTGGCGGATACTCTTGGTCGTCCCCGACCAAGAGGCGGAGAACTATAGCCAGCTCTTCGTCAGACAAGGATGCTGGACTCAGGCGAAGCTTGTCTTCCTCACCCTCGAGCGTCCACAAGGGGCGCGAGCACGCCTGAAGTGGAGCCACCCGCAACATGAGAAACTCCCTCGGGAGCATGGCCCCCGTCAGCTTCACCGCCTTTGCGTTGCCCGGCTTCAGGTCGGCGTTCATCTTCTCCAGCACCGGCGCCGCCCGGTCGTCAGTGAGCTTCAGGCGAGTCCACCCCATGTCAGATTGGGGCATCTCCATCGGCAACCTCAAGTGAGGGTGGACGCACTTGGCATCCATCATGACCCACTTGCTCCTGAAGCTGTCGGCCTTCTTCCCGGCCTTTGAGATCACGTTGGCCTTGCCGGCCGCGATGAAGTTGGCGCACCCGGAGGCACGGCCCTCATTGATGTGAAGGAAGAAGAAGTGGCGCAGCAGAGCCACAGACGGCATCACGCCGACATACGCCTCGCAGTAGAAGGCGAAGATCGACAAGAGAAGGATGGAGTTGGGATGGAGGTGAAGGGTCTGTAACCTGTAATGGCTGAGGATGGCATAGAAGAAGTCAGAGAAAGGGGGAACCAAGCCTGCGACTATGCTGCTCATGAAGAAGGGGTAGAAGGTGTTGTTCGAGGCCTCCGGCACGGCGGAGCCAACCCAGAGCTCGGTCTTCCCCCTCTCGTTGCTCTCCCCCGCCGTCAGAAGGCGCGTGGCGGCGAGGTTCTTCTCCGAGACGTTGGGCGCATCCAAAGCCGGCTCGTACCATGCCGGCGACGAGACGGGCTTGACCTTGCGGGGAGCCATTGGTCGAAAGCTTGGAAGGGTATTAAAGCAGATCTGGAGATTTCAGAAGCGAGGAGCAAGAAAAGGGATCTGGAGCAAGGCGAAGGAAAGCAATGAAGGCAAGTGTTGCCCGTGCCAGCCTTTTGTCAGTCGGGCAGTTGCCGAGGCAGCGTGGGGAAGCAGAGACGCCCATGTCCAATCAATCGCCACGCGTCGACCAAGGCCGCAGGCTGTTGGGGCCCGCGGTGCTTCGTGCTTGCCCTTTTGCTTCGCCTCGAAGCCAAGCCCGAGCGCACCTTGGGCCCGAGGGCTACTGTCGGCGTTCTGGGAACGGGGGTCCCCAGACTTGCCTGCCTGTGGCCCACGGCGTGGCTCTACCAGCGAGCCCGTATGGCCCGTCTTCACCAACAAGCACTCAAGACCCTCGCGAGGGGCCAAGTCTAGCGAGGCCGATGACACAAGACCTCCTCAGGAGCGGCCTCACCAGGCTGGCTCGCGAGGGGCGGAGAGATCAAGGCAAGGTGAACCTCGCGAGGATCCAGTGACACAAGCCATGACGACCACACCAGGCGGGCGCCAGGCGGGCGCCCCGCTCGTGCAGTGTCCTTGTTTCCTCTTTGGTGCTAAAGAGGCAAGCGCAGGCGTGGAGTCCCGAGGCATCAGGCAAAGGTTTCCATATCGGTGCAACGAGACCAAGACCAGCAGGACGGCAGGACGGAGGTCGCCGTGGAGCCCAAGACGGCGTCACCACCAGAGCCTTTGGCAGGCGAAGACCACCTTTAGTCAGGATAAGCTGTACTAGCTGTCCCCCTTCAAACTTGGCCGTTGTGGGATCCCTTCCCGCTCAATATTTGGGAAGAGGACCCAGGCCTCTATAAATAGAACTAGCCACCACCATAGGAAGCATCTCATTTTGGTTCGGATCCATTCCATCCTATCACTCACTAGCACAAGAACACCTCACCTCAGGAGGCTGTTCTTCCCCTTGTACTGTTCATCCCCAGCCCAAGAGGCAATCCACCACACACACTGGAGTAGGGTATTACACCACATCGGTGGCCCGAACCAGTATAAATCTTGTGTTTCTGTGTTCTTTGGGTTCGGTGAGTTAGTCCGCTAGATCGTGGACTGCGAGAGCTTGGGAGAGGAGAGATCTTCATGCACACCCCAGTGTTCGAACCTTGAGGGTTTTGCCGGAACCCGTGATCCGACACCGAGAGTTGCATAATCTCATAGTCAAAGGAATATGTATTTGACATGAAGAAAGCAATAGCAATAAACTGAATGATCATTATGCTAAGCTAACGGGTGGATCTTGTCCATCACATCATTCTCCTAATGATGTGATCTTGTTATCAAATGTCAACGCATGTCTATGGTTAGGAAACCTTAACCATCTTTGATCAACGAGCTAGTCTAGTAGAGGCTTACCAGGGACGTAGTATTTGTTTATGTATTCACACATGTATTTAAATTTCCGATCAATACAATTCTAGCATGAATAATAAACTTTTATCATGAATAAGGAAATATAAAATAACAACTTTATTATTGCCTCTAGGACATATTTCCTTCAAGCGCCCCCTTTCCCTCTAGGGGAGGCCGAATTGGGGAGGGGGAAGGACTCCTCATTCCCCCCTTGGCCGGTGCAAGGGAAGGGAAGTCCTTCCCCTCATGTTGACAGCCCCTCCATCCCTCCAACCTATATACACTAGAGGTTTTGGTGCTATTTTCGACACAAGTTTTAGAGCCTCCTCTAGTTCATCTAGTTCTAGTTGATCCTAGTTGATCTAATTAGAGATAGACCTAGTTCCTCTAATACTCATAATTAGAAGCCCAGTGTGGTTCTAATCTCCTTCCTCTAATTCTCCGGCAACGATTAAATTTGGACAGGGAAGCGTTGCCGGATCGTAAAGACCGTAGCTTGCAACCAAGTAGAGAGGCTGTGCTTTCGGTCTTCCGTTCGAGGGATCGTTCGTGGGCGGTTCGCGGGATCGTTCATCTACGGTTCGAGGGACTTCAAGTATGATCTACGCCGACTCATCTACTTCCGCTGCATTCGGAGCCGGTAATGATCGTGATCCAAACCTTATATGCATCTTCGTATTGTTCCTGGGTGATCGTAGGGCGTTTTTTTTGTTTTCTACTACGTTTCCCAACAATACCAGGGTCATGTTAAGAAGCCCACCATCATTCTTGAAGAAGTTGCACCACGAGATCTTCGGATTTGGCACGCTTTCTTTGACATACCCAGGTCTCACAATGACATCAATGTGCTGCAGCGATCACCATTGTTTGCTAGGTTGACTGAAGGAAAAAATTCTTCCTTGCCACTATACTGTCAATGGGCATGAGTACAACATGGGCTACTATCTAGTTGATGGTATCTATCCTCCTTGGGCTACCTTTTTGAATACCATCTCTAACCCAGTTGGTCAAAAAATGTCTCACTTTGCCAAAAGACAAGAAGCAGCTAGAAAGGATGTTGAGAGGGCTTTTGGAGTTCTGTAGGCACGTTTTGCAGTTGTTCGTGGAACTACTAGACAATGGGATCCGGAGGCCTTGTGAGAGGTGATGACATGTTGCGTGATCACGCACAACATGATGGAGGATGGGGGTGAGGATGCTGCCGCAGGTCTTGAATTTGAACATGGGTGATCTTATCGAACATGCCAACCAAAATTCGGCCACATTTGAAGAGTTTGTTCAAATGCATTAACAAATTCGGCATCGAGCAACTCACGAGCAACAAGATGTGATTGAGCATACGTGGGCAGTCAAGGAGGACAACAATGTTGGAGTGTAATATTTGAAATTTTTTAATTAGAACTAGCGCTGCATTTGAACATCTGAACTATTTTATACTATATACGCGGCTATTTGAATGTGCAGACTTTAAAAAAATGAGAGTTAGATGTACGCGGGCAGCATTGGATGGTGGGCTCCCGCATCAGTGTCTGTGGACTGGCCCTCCTATCCATGGATGGATGCCAGAGCAAATTTCCGGGTCAGCGTTGGAGATGCCCTTAGAGCAAAGGGCAAGTCCAACGACCTCCCGCATTGCAAAAGCAGGTTTTTGGTCTAAACGGTAGCTCCAATGTAAGAGTACTCTTTAAAATGAAGAGTGAAGGACGACGAAAACAAGTGCTAGCCACTTAGCCAGGCTCCTGCTCCCAACCCTAGCCTCCGCCACCAAAGGTCTCCTCCATGCAGCGCCTTGGACCCCCTCCTACCTCGTCTGATGGTCTTGTCGGCGGAAAGAGGAGTTGAGATCCGTCTTTTGTTTTACTTTTCTTTACATGCTAAATACAAGAATCATATGCTATGTAGGTGTTGTGGATATGGAACACGGGTACCCTCACGGAGGTAGAACGCGCCCAACATGAGGGTGGCCCAGCAGGCCGATTTAAACAGTTTGAGTAGGACCCGGACTGCTATCCGACTTGTAATAGAAGATAAGACTAGTTTGTACCCTACTAGGACTCTACATGTAAGCCAACCCCTTCCACCTATATAATGATGGGAAAGGCGCCCCAAGAGGGGAGAGAAGCTTTACGACTAGACACAAGTAGAGAAGAGCTGGCTCATACGGCATCTCCCTCATGAGCATACGAAATAAGACCTAGCCACAAACAACACGTAGGGCTATTATCGGGTGATTTTTCCCGGGGCCCGAAGCTGTCTAAATCTTGTCTCGTGTGCTAACCCACCTCGATCTCCACGCATACTAATCCCCACGACCATCTACGGATGATACCGTTGATAAACAACATCGACAGTAGGCAGCAGAGTCCTTGCCATGTGCACAAGGTGGCAATGCGCCCTACATTGCCGAACGACTCTTAAGGAGTAGGGTTGGGCCACCCCGTGGTTGATGGGCCTCTTTTGTCCTCCGTGGCAATATCTCAGGTTTAGAAGAAAAAAAAGATGATTAAGGGCCTCTTTGATTTGCAGGAATTTCAAAATGCAGGAACAAGAAAAGTACATAATTGGAGTGACATGTCCACTTAAATCTTACATGATACCAAAGAGTGCTTGACGCCATAGAAAAATAAAAGAATTGTAAAAAAGAGGTTAGAGTAGATGTTTGGTTCTTTATGAAATGTAGGAGTAGTACAAATGATTCCTTAGAGAGAGAAAAAATCATATTGGATCCAATTCTACGTTCGAATTCTCCAAAAATTCTATGAAATTTTCATGTTTCACAAAAATGTTGCAAGCAAGCCAAAAAGGATCACTATTATACGCAGCGTAGAGTGGATTTGCATTCTTTGATGGAAAGTTGTACATATTGAGAGGATTTGGCCAGCTTTCGATGTTTGAGTTGGACGAGACCTTCATCCATCCAGAACATAATTGACTCTTTGGGTGATTTAGGTGGTTTCACGCCATGGCTAATTCGGCAAGCGACGATGTGTTTGAAGATAAAATCAGGCTATACTTGAGGTCTTTTTGACAGATTTGCACAACAGCTCAGGTCAATGGAGAAGGGTCGGTGATTTGCGCGGCCATGCGCTCTTTCTTGGCCAACATGGCTCCTAGTCCCTGCCCGTTGGAGAATGCAGTGAATACCAAGAGGGTTGCGGCAAAATTGACAAATTTAACCGATGGACGAAATCAAATCACAGAATGAACTGCCCGTGAAACTATTTCACGCGGCTGACCTTTTTGTGTGACGCCCGACACGAAGGCGCCACACTACACTGTGCAACGCCTCACAAATAGGCACTACACGCCTGGCCAGCGTCACACCCGTGTGATCCGAAAATTACTAAGTCAGTGTGCAACGCCTGAGAGCTAGGCGCCACACTATACAGTGTAGCGCCTAGCTTATAGGCGTTGCACTAGTGGTTGCATCATTTTGTAGTGCAACGACTAGTGCAGCGCCTGAGAGCTAGGCGCCACACTATACAGTGCAGCGCCTAGCTCTTAGGCTCTGCACAATGACTTAGCAATTTTTAGGCAGTCTGAGGTGCAACGCTGGCTAGGCGTGTAGCGCCTATCTGTGAGGCGTTGCACAGTGTAGTGTGGCGCCTTCGTGTTGAGCGTCACACAAAAAGGTCAGCCGCGTGAAATAGTTTCACGGGCAGTTCATTCTGTGATTTAATTTCGTCCACAGGTCAAATTTGTCAAATTTGTCGAGGGTTGCATCTACTTCATGTGGACTATCCCTGCCTGAACTTTTCTGCTTCTCGACTCTGGTGTGTACGACATCAGGAATGGGATGATATCACCATTGAAGTCAGGGACAGCAGCGGCACGGCTACAACATGTTGAGCGGTGGTGTTCAACAAGGGTTATGGTTGGATAGTTAGAGGGACAATGGTATCCCAGCCCCCCAGGGTTCAAGTCTTGGTGCTCGCATTATTTCTGAATTTATTCCAGGTTTTTCGGCGATGCGTTTTCAGTGAGAGGAGACGTTTCTGTCGACGACAAGGCGCATATGATGACTTTGTAAATCTCAAGATGGTATGCCGGCTCAGTCTCTCAAAGATGCTAATAGGGATAGTGTATGCGTGTGTGCGTTCATCGAGGTGAGTGTATGCGCGTATATATAAGCGCTTGCGCATGTACTGTGTTTAAGAAAAGGCATGTGATCAACCTAGCAGGATTACTTCTGTTTTCTTGGAAGTTGGAACATATGTACTCCCAACTTGCTGTGCTACAACTTCGGGATCAACCAGTTAGCCTAGATCTGATTATCTTTGCCTTAGTGATCTATGATTCTTAGTGTACAGGGTATACCTCAAATCCTATATATGTATGTATGTACTCCCTTTGGCTTGCTTGCAGCATTTGTGAAACATAAAAAGGACACGAAGAGATTCTATTGACATCCCTAAGGCCAACTCCACCGCAAGACCCCAAATGGACGTTCGGTTTGGCCGGATTTTGTCTCTTTGGATAGGGCGATGGGGTCGTGTCCGGGCCTGTCCTGAGATGCGGTGGCCGTGCACCCAGCGCGCGACTGCATCCGTTTGCCCCATCCTATCTGCTAAGGCCAAAAATGCCCATATTTTCATATCAAAACTAGTTTGCACCTCCAAATATTTGTCTGAAAATAAAAATAGTTTTACAACCCAATTGAAATTGTCTCTAATAAAATAGTTGTACAACCAAATCGAAATTGTCTTGACTGAACATAAAATGAACCAATACATCTATTGGTTGCCAATGTGATCCCACACGTGCTCAACCAAGTCATTTTGAAGATTCAAATGAGTGTGCCAGTCACGCAGTGGAATTGGACAAACTGTTTAAATGTGGCCGGTTCTTGGTGTAGGGGCTCAACATTTCACCTTGATAATCAAATCCTTGGTCGAAAATACTCTCATCACACTCGTCCTCGACGATCATGTTGTGCATGATCACACAAGCAGTCATCACCTCCCAAAACTTCGTTTCATCCCATGACAATGCAGGGTTTCGAACGATACCCCACCGGGATTGAAGCACACCAAAAGCACGTTTCATACCCTTTCTAGCACTCTCTTGCATTTGGGCAAATCTCTTTCTCTTCTCACCTTGGGGTTTCGAGATTGTCTTCACAAAAGTTGACCACTGAGGATATATACCATCAGCTAGATAGTATCCCTTGTTGTACTGGTGGCCATTGATCTCAAAGTTGACAGGTGGGGAGTGGCCTTCTGCAAGCCTTGCGAAGACTGGAGAATGCTGCAGCACGTTGATATCATTGTGAGAACCTGCCATGCCGAAGAAAGAATGCCATATCCAAAGATCCTGCGAAGCCACCGCTTCGAATATGACAGTGCACGCTTTGACATGCCCCTTGTACTGGCCCTGTCAAGCAAATGAACAGTTCTTCCACTCCCAGTGCATACAATCTATGCTGCCAAGCATGCCTGGAAAGCCTCTAGCTGCGTTGGTCGCCAACAATCTCTCTGTATCAGCGGCAGTTGGCTGCCTCAAGTACTCCGGTCCAAACACCTCGATCACAGCCTGGCAGAACTTGTACATTGACATCAGACATGTTGTCTCACTCATACGCACATACTCATCCACCAAATTGCCTGGAATTCCATATGTAAGCATGCGGATGGCCGCGGTGCATTTCTAGTAAGAGGAGAATCCAAGCTTGCCAAGGGCATCCGTCTTGCACTCGAAGTATGGGTCATGAGCAACCACTCCCTCTCGGATACGATTGAACACATGCCTTGCCATTCGAAAACGGCGACGGAATTTATCCGGCTTGAAGAGCAGGGCGTGGCCTCTCTCCCTGTTGCGGTTCAGGTTGGGAGCACGGTCAGGGAGTGACCCCTGTACCGAGGAAGCTGCCATTGAATGTGGTCGTGAACGATCAGTGCAGCCACCACAAGATCTTCATCATCCGACGACGAATCGTCCGGTGAACAAATGAAGTGGTGGAAGAAAAACTCATCTCCGCTGTCCATACCTTTGTGGGCAAAGAGTCGAACACCTTGCGGTCGTGGTGGCAAAGAGGCCGCGATGATCACCTCGACGCAACAGGGGTGGTAGGCGGCCGGCTACTGGCCGCTCTGGAGCTCTCGTCGGAAGCTGCCGCGGCCGCCGTGGTACATCGCCGACGGTCGTATCCCCTCTGCCACCGGCTACGACGGCGACGACCAAACCTCCTCCGAACGACGGCCAAAACTACGGCGAAAGCGCGGGCGTGTTGGCGGCCATGTCGAGACGTGGTTTGGTATGGACGGACATGGCCTGCGCAGTGAGGAGGCAGCCAGAGAATAGCGGCGGCGCCGGCGGGGGGCGGGGCGGGGAGAGGGGGTGGAGGCGTTGGAAGCGAAGGGACTGCTAGTGTCCTCGACAGGCGGGCCACGGGAGGACAAGGGCGTGCGGCGAGCCCGTCCGCACGATGTCCGTTTCACCCCAAACTCGGCGCAAGTTTGGGCCGGGGATGGGTCGAAAACGGACGGAATCCGGACATTTGTCCGTTTGGGGCCACGCGTTGGGCCGTGCTATTCGTCCATTCTATTCCAAACGAACGCACCCGGACAAGATGGGGTCGCGCGGTGGAGTTGGCCTTAAAAGAAGAGTCTATTATTGACAATTAAGAAAACAAAAGGCAGACAATAGCAGAGTTCTGATTTCAAAAGGAGATAACGATAATCTAAACGCTCTTATATTAGTTTACAGAGGGAGTACTGAACAAGTTCTGATCTCAAAATGGAAGACAGAACTACGGATACATAAGCGATTTCTTGGCACCTCCCGTAGCTCCACCACCGCATCAACCGGTGAGTGAACCAGCCGTTGCTGGAGAAGACGCCGGTGAGGTGAAGCTGACGCTTGGATCTCGTAGTACATTACATAGCCTGGTCTCAACTGATGAAAAGCCACCGAAGAAGGTGGGACTGAACCAACCACGAGATCCGCAAGAAAAACAACAGCCTAAATTGGAACGGACTCCTCAGATCGATCGCTCTGTTTAAAGAGGACGCATCCGCACGTATCACACGACGATGGCAGCCTCATCAAGCTCGTCTCCCCGCTGCCCATGGCCGGACCTCCAGCCGGAGTTGTTGGGCGTCGTGCTCTCGCGGCTGCCGTCGCACGCCGACCGCGTCCGCCTCGCCGCCGTCTGCCGCCCATGGCGCTCCAACGCGCGGCTGCTGCGCCCGCTTCCCCCGCTGCTCCCGTGGCTCGCCCTCTGCGATGGCACCTTCCTCAGCCTCCCCGACGGCGCCATCCACCGCCTGCCCGCCGCGGACGACGGCGTCTCCGTCCGGGCCTCCACCGGCAGTAGGCTCTTCCTCGTGCACGGCGACGGCAGGTGCTCGCTGATGAGCCCTTCCCCCTCGGCGACGACCCCTGTCCCCGAGGCTGCCTCCTGGTTCCAGGGGAAGCCCGTCGTCCGGAAGGTGGTGGCGTCCGATCACCTCATCGCCGCTCTGGTGGAGTCAAAAAATTCCGAGACCGCAAAAGTCATCATCTCTACTCGTGGGCAGCCATGGGACACCACGAGGTGCTCCACGATGGAGTGGGCGGAGCCTGAAGGCGGCCTCGTCAGCGACATTGCCATCTTCAAAGGGAAGATCTATGCCCTCCTCACCACAAAAATGAAGCGATATCGTCAACACGAGCTTCGTATCCTGGACGACGGCCACGAGCAGACAACCATCCACGGTACCCTACCAGGGCAGGAGGCATGGTACGATCCTAACTCGACCGAGTTCCACTTGCAGCAGAACTACCTTGTCGTCTCCGGCGATCGGCTGCTGATGGTCGAACAAAGGATCAGCGAGCCGTGGCCGAGAGACTGGGGAGCTTTGAAGCTGACTCGACACTTCAAGGTATTGGAAGCAACGGACCTGAGCAGCAGCGGCTGTGCACACTGGACCGAAGTCGATACATTGATGGGGCGTGCGCTCTTCGTCAGCCAAGGGTGCTCCGAGTCCCTCCCTGCCAGTGCCGGAGGTCAGTCTAGCGGCACCGGAGTTGAAGAAGATTGCATCTACTTTCTAAACGAGAAGAAAGGATCTAGTCAGCCTGGTTTGGCCTTTCTTAACTTAAAGCCGGGCAGGCCCTTCGTTTCAAAAATAAACGGGGGAAATTGTGAGAATGCCTTTCAAGACTCTGGGGTGTACAACATGAGAGACCGGACAGTGATGCCATTGCTGTCGGAGACGCTAGTGGCGTCCACAGCCGGCGAAGGCCCATGGTCTCCAACTTGGCTTTTTCCAGAGCCTTGAGTTAAGCTAGTTACGCTGTATTATTAGTTACTAGGATTTTTCTTAGATGTTGCAGTATGTATTGGTTCCATCTCTTTTTACTTTCGCAATACCAATTAGACACTTTTAAAGTTCTATAAAGCATATGCTCGAGACTGTGAAGTGTGAACAAATCATCTCTTGTGTGTGTGTCAGTGTGTGGTATAGGAATATCTGGAATTTAATTCAAAATGAGAAGCTGCGGATCAGCACAAGCTGGGTGCAGAGCTTGTGCAAGCAGACCCACATAAGCAAGGTATGTCAAAACTCCTAGACAATGGGCATTGCGGTTTTAAGGAAAAAAGAATACAAACTGCAAAGATTTTTCTTTGTAGCAAGAAACAGTTTTTCCTACTACATGTAATATGTTATAAGAAAAATGCAAAAGGTTCAAACCTATCAAATGATTTGATCGCGAAATACTGAGCTAAATAGAATCCTAATGGACGGAACTCCAGATATTTATTGGTAGTTAAGGGGGGCCAATTGAAAAAAAATAGTGGGGTTTTACTTAATGGGCTGTGTCATCAAATCCATTGAGTTCATATTTGATATGTTTGCACAGATGGTTAACTGCAATGTCTAAATTCATGAAGGATCAAGATGAACTTTGATAGTTTCTGTCAGAACCTGCAGCCAGTTTGAAATTCCAGCATCTATCAGATCAACCTACATAATCAAATACCGTAAAAACAAACAATAATCATTGTCGAGTTTGAGATTCCTAACCTTATGCGATATTATTATTGCTAACCATAAAACTTACCTTACAGGCTTACACATCTTACTCAAACTAAATCTTTTAATGTGCACTGTAGTGGAAGACATGAGTTACACCAATAAGATTGAATGCAGATATAATGTATGATTAAATTGCCAGGATGTTCCCTCAAAAAAAAATGCCAGGATGATGTCATCTTAGTTTGCTAAAAAAATAGAACACATATTAATTTGCAACTTTGCGTCATATAAGATGTGCTCATTACCAAACACAAGGGATACTAATGTGCAGAGAACCAAGCAATTAATATTGATCTTTACTTCTGATGAAACAGAGAACTGCAAAGCGTGTTGTATTTGCATGTGATGCTGGAAATGTGATATAGAAGCTTTTTCTCTCAAACATGAGCTCCTAGAAGATGTTAATCTGATATCCAGGTAAGGAGATTAATTCACATGCTACTTTTGTGAATTTTATTTACAGTGACAAAAAGGACTACCTCAGTTACAAAGGAACCAAGCAATTCTGGTTCGCAATCAATTCTATTTCATTTTTGCTTACAGAAATGTGATCTGTGTTACTGTTGATCTTCTCTTTCAGTAACTAAAAAATTAGGCAGATTATATAATTAGAGTGGAGATTGTTCTCTGAACTGAAACAAACACCAAAAGTACATTGATAGAGGTAAACAAGAAAAGCAATCGAATTTGAGATTTCTTACATCTGTAGTCTTGTTCCTCTATTCACCTGATATTGTCCCAGAAGCACTATCCCACACCTCAACAGACCGCTTATCGACTCTAGCCAATGCCATTCTGCCGCCTCCGAAGGCCCAGCTCACGATCTTGTCCATCTCCTCACCGTCTGCAGTAACCATCGATGGCCCGTTCCCTACCCAATTCCTCCTCATCACCTTCTTCTCCCCAGGCTCTGATGTAATTTCCACCTGTGTCCACACCTCAGCATATGCACCTCGTGCCACAAACACCCAACTGCGGTAACACTCAATTCTACAACCATTCCCATCCTTTCTGCGAGATGCTGTGGCTGCTCCCGCCCTTTGCCCGTCTCCGATGCACACCCAAGGATCAACACTGGTGCCATCACCACTAAGTCTCCTCAAGTCAGCCATGAAAACCTCACCGGAGGCAGCCCCCACCTTAAACAATGCTGACAGCGAATCTGATGCGGCAACATCTGCAAAGCAGTCGTCCTTCTCCCTCACCCCCCACAGCGGCACCGTCGAGCTTGCCCGGACATCCCACAGGCGTATGTCCCCCACCATTCCAGCCGGCCCAGAGTGTGACCCAGCGGCAAGCAAGAGACTGTGCCCAGCAAGCCAACCTAGCTTGGTCGGTGGTATTGCTGCCTCAACGTCTGCACCGAACACCTCCTTCCGCCCAATCTCCACCACAGGTGAGAGAGAATTCAGATCGAACGCCACTACGGCGCTCGAATTCCGTCGCGCTGACTCGAAGCTGGCAAAGAGCCAGTGTGACGCCGGTTCTGAGGCGGCCATAGACAGCACGGAAGAAGGAGAGTCTGGCCAATATAGAGCGTCGGAAGCTGTGGCAGGGGCGTCGCCCGGGAACCGGCAGAGCTGGACGCCAGGAAAGTCGCGGGCGCCAGCGAGGGCGAGGGCGGGGGACACCGCGACGAGCGAGTCGATGGTGGGGAGCGGCGTTAGGACGCTGGTGCGAGAGGCGAGCGCGGCGTTAAAGCTAGTGACGACCCCGCCGTGCGCGGCGACGAGGGAGGCCGCGTGCGGGGAGAGGGGTATGGCCACTGCGGAGGGAGCGACGCGGCCGGTGAGGAGGAGGAGGGCGGTGGGGCGCAGAGAGAGGGGGGAGAAGGCGGACGCGGGGGAGAGGGAGGCGAGGAGGAGGCCGTCGAGTGAGAAGTGCCGAGCCTCGGCGAGGAGAGCGGGGGAGGGAGGATGGGACGCGAGGCGGCCACTGCGGAGGAAGGAGAGGCTGGCGGCGAACAGGCGAGGGTCGCCGTCGAGGAAGTGTGGCGCGTCGGGGGGCGAGGGGCCAAGGGAGGCGAGAGGGGAGGAACCGCCTGCGCGGGAGAGGGTGGCTGCGGTGGTCTGGAAGAGCTCGCCGCCGACGTTGAGGGTGACGACGGAGGAGGACGCGGAGGCGGAAGCCATGGGTGGGGAATTCTCGGTAGCCGCGGTGTTGACTTCGACTGACATGTTTCTAGCATTTTTGTTTCTCCTAGGGGATCGAGTGACAGTTTTTGTTTGGGCCGAAACATTTAGTGCGCTGTATGGTCGCGTCATTTGTCTATCATTCTGAAATTTCTCTATTTTTTTTCTGCTAGTGAGCATACCTAACGGCGCCACAAGGAAATTTTTTGCCCCCTCGCTTCTCACTGCCATCTTGGCACTCAGAGGTGGGGAAACCTCACATCTTCAAAAGTTCTATGTTCTTTGTCAACATTTAGTGACCATCGTATTTTGTGAGAGTAAATTTGCTCTTGTATTTTTGGCGATGCCATTGAGGTTAGAGAGGTTTTTGTCCTTGCAGATTGGAGCGGATCTAATCAGTTTATGATGGTGTGTCAAACCTTTTTTGTTGGTTTGATTCTTTGTGGAGATAAAATCTCGCATCGACGTCGTGGTGAAGATATTATGATCTGACAGCCTGCACTTCTAGGGGTTTATCCCTGGCTCAAATACGTTCATCGATTAAGACTTCTTGTCTTTTTGAATGGACGGCTCAAGGTGCTTTCAAAAACCATTATTGATAATGTTTGTGCGGGTGAAAAAGTGATAACATCGTTGCTTCAGTCTAATTGCAGCCTCTTTAGATTGAAGTATTTCTTCTAGCTAAGATTGGTACAACAAAGAAGGTGTTTTTAAGATATTTCATTGTAATTCTTAGTTATAAGAATTATTTTGTATTTTCTTGAATCTTATATCCAAATCAGTATACCATTAATCGTTATGAGTATGATGAATGAAACTACATGTGTTTCTAAAAAAACTTATTGGGATCGAACTCAGCTTTCCTTTTCTCGAAAAAAATTGTCGGAGTCCCAAGATAAAAATAGTAGTACTCCCTCTGAAAAAAGTATAGTGACCTACAACATCTTATCAGGAAGTAGTATTTTAGAATGTGAGTTAAATATCTAATCCAATATGGTCTTCTCCCATGGCTCGGACCCAATCGCCTAAATGCAGCTACCACTATCTTTCAAAACTGGCATGTTTTTCAACTCTTGAGAAAAGCAAAAAATCACACACATTGGATTCATCCTGACATGATTGGATGATTTGAACAATTCCTTAAGAAGGAGAACACACACTAAATCCTAAAAAGCCCCAAGCTACTGTTCTTGAGAAATGGCCGACCTCTGCCCCATCTGGAGGTGCACACCCGAGTTCGTTCGGCTTTCTCCCAGATTTTTGAATTCTTGCAACACGCAAGCGCCATGAGGGCTATTTCTCGCCTATTGCTTTCTCCCTGATTTTCCTATACTAGCAAAACGCAGGTGTTGTCGGGGCTATTTCTCGCTTATTTGCACAGCTACGGTAACCGGGCTCATGCTTTTTAAAAGATCGGCCCATCAAAACGGTTTTAGAAAGATTTTGTAGACCGGTTCGTAGCACTTTTGGGACCATTCAACAAGGATTTTCACTGTGTTTCTTTTGTCAGTATTCCGGTCTTCTTTTTCTTTCTTTTGTGCATTTTGGTGTTGGTTTTTACCAGTTTTCTTTTGGTTTTTTTTTTATGTTTTTTTGTCTATTTTTATTTCTATTTTCACTTATATATATATTTCAATACATGCCTATTTTTTCATACACATTGCACATATTTTGCATACATAAAAAAATCTTACACAATTTTAAAATTTTCTAAATAGATGATTAACATTTTTTTCAAATAAAAGTTTTGATGTCTACTTTTTTCATACACATTTCAGATTTTTGTATATGCTCGGAACATTTCTTATACATCTTCAACATTTTTCAAATACATTTTTAGCAATTTTTTAAATATATATTTTTGAACAACTTTTTTTGAATATGTGCTAAACAATTTTTCAAATGCATTTAGAATTTTTTAAATAGTATGAAATATTGTTTTACAGTGTATAAAAATTTCTAAAAATGGCACGAAAACATCTTCTGAAAACACGTGAACATTTTCTTAAATGTCAAGTAGTGCATCTTTTTGAATGGTACAGAACGTTTTTCCTGAGTTACGCAAACATTTTTCTGAATGTCATATACATTTTTTTTTCAAATGGTACAGGAAATTTTTCTGGATTATGTAAGCATTACTTTACATTATAATATATTTTTTAAAATATCACATACATTTATTTGAAACGGGGAACATTTTTTAATGTTATCAGCATTTTTAGAATGTTGCGTGAAAATTTCTTAAACATAACATCATTATTACTTTCACATTTTTAAAATTTAAGTAACATTTTTTCCACTTCAGAATTGTAAGTAAAAGTAATAAAAAGGAAGAAAAAGAAGAAGAAATTGTGTGCTAGAGACCCAACGCTTCTCCCACAATGGGCCGGCCTTTAATAATCTTTCATCTTCATGTTCTGAAAGGTTAGCACTAATAATAACAGGATATATCTTCTTCTCATCAAGATAAGCATATTTCAAAGTGTCAGGTAACTGTTTTAATTCAAACACAGGATCACCTTTAGGTGGAGGAGGACCTTCTAGAGTTTCAATAGGCAAACTGTGTTTAAGCAGAGGTTGTTGTTCGAACAAGATTCTATCTATTTCATTTCTTTCGTACATATGCAAATCATTTTCATGGTCTAGCAGATATTGTTCTAGAGGATCAGTAGGAGGTACAACAATAGAAGCAAGACCAATTATTTCATCCTTACTAGGCAATTAGTTTTTATGAGGTTTTCTACTAAACTTGGAAAAATTAAACACATGAGACTCATCACCAAAGCTAACACCAACAGTTTGTTTCTCACAATCTATTTTAGCATTAACAGTGTTCAAGAAAGGTCTACCAAAGATAATGGGACAAAAGTCATCTTGTGGGGAACCAAGAACAAGAAAATCAGTAGGGTATTTTATTTTCCCACACAAGACTTTAACATCTCTAACAATCCCAAGTGGTGTGATGGTGTCTCTATTAGCAAGTTTAACAGCAACATCTATGTCTTCTATTTCAACGGGTGATATGTCATTCATAATTTCTTGATATAAAGTAAAAGGAATAGCACTCACGCTAGCACCTATGTCGCATAAACCATGATAAAAGTGATCTCCTATTTTAACTAAGACAACAGGCATGCCAACCACAGGTCTATGTTTATCTTTTTCATCGGGTTTAGCAATTCTAGCAGCTTCATCACAGAAGTAAATAACATGCCCATCTATATTTTCAACTAGGAAATCTTTAACCATAGCAACACTAGGTTCTACTTTGATTTGTTCAGCAGGTTTGAAAGTTCTAATATAACTTTTATTGACCACAGTTGAAGCTTTAGCATGTTCCTTCATCCTAATAGGGAAGGGTGATTTTTCAATATAAGCAGTAGGAACAACTGGATCAACCACTACAGGAATCAGCTACTTTGCCGTCTGCCACGGCAGACGGCAAGGGCAAGGATGGCGGACGGCAAAGGCCTTTGCCGTCTGCCACTGTAGGCAAAGCCTTTGCCGTCCGCTGCTGTAGGCAAACTGACCAAATGGGTCAGCTCCCAGGGAGCACAGGTGGCCGGCGCGTGGCTTCTTTGCCGTCCGCGGCGGACGGCAAAGGCGCCTTTGCCATCAGCGGCTGACGGCAAAGGTGCCTCTTTTTTTTTCTTTTTTTTAATCCAGCATTTTTCACAGCAAATATATGACATATATATATATATATATATATATATATATATATATATATATTTCACAGGGCTATTTAACAGCAAACATATGACATATCCAGCACATAAGTTTCATCGTGCATACATATATAGTTCCATCCATTCATACATAGCAAGTTGCACATACACATTGTTCCATCCATACATATTACAATGCAAAGTTTCATCAAGATAGTAAGTTCCATCATAGCAAGCTAGAAGAATACTAGAGGAGAATGAAAGAAAAAAACAAGCACTCCATCATAGCAAGCTAGCTTCCGTGAAGTGAATGAAATCTGCAAAAAGGCAAATAAGAAAGTTAGAAAAAGGTGACTAGAAGAAGAAGTATATGCCATTTATGAGCTAACTTAGGTGAAATGGATCATTTATGAGCTAACTTAGTTGAAATGGATCGTTTATGAGCTAACCTAGGTGAAATAGATCGTTTATGAGCTAACTTAGGTATAATGCATCATTTTAGAGCTAACCTAGGTAAGATGGGCCATTTTGGAGCTAACCTATGTGAAATGGATCGTTTTTGAGCTAAGTTAGGTGAAATGGATCGTTTATGAGCTAACCTAGGTGAAATAGATCGTTTATGAGCCAACTTTGGTAAAATGCATCATTTTAGAGCTAACCTAGGTGTGATGGGTCATTTTGGAGCTAAACTAGGTAAAATGGATCGTTTGTGAGCTAACCTAGGTGAAATGGATCGTTTATGAGCTAATCTAGGTAAAATGGGTCATTTTAGAGCCAACTTGGGTAAAATGCATCATTTTGGAGCTAACCTAGGTAAGATGGGTCATTTTGGAGCTACCCTAGGGAAAATGGGTCATTTTAGAGCTAACATAGGTAAAATGGATAATTTTGGAGTTAGTCTAGGTAAAATGGGTCATTTTAGAGCTAACTTGGCTAAAATGGATCGTTTATGAGCTAACTAAGGTATAATGGGTCATTTTAGAGCTAACTTAGGTAAAATGGGTTGTTTATGAGCTAACTAAGCTAATTATGCCATTTTTGACATAAGTAAGCTAAGTACATGTCATTATTGAGCAAACTTAGTTAACTAAGCATACTAGAGCTAACTTAGGTCATTTTGGAGGAAACAAAGCTAAGTATAGATCGTTTTAGAGCTAACTTAGGTAAAATGGATGGTTTTGGAGGTCAGTAAGCTTATTAAGTCATTTTGGAGGAAAAGAAGGTAACTCTAGGTCATTGTGGTAAGCATATTGGAGGAAATAAGGCTAAGTCTAGGTCTTTATGCATTTGTTAAGCAAAACACTAGAAGAAACTTACCAGCGCCCACCATCTTTCAACACCTGCCATGACAAAGAGTAAACGAAATTAGTACAACATAAAAAAAATACCGACATGAATAATAATATGTATATCACTTAAGTGTATCATCATCAAGTACAACATAAAAAAATTATATACCTGACACTACTAATAATCTCGATCACTATCATCAATAAATGCATAATCATCATCATCACTATAATCAATGACGGGCTCATAGGGTTCAGTGGCATCAACATGTGGAAGGCCACCTTGACGTAATCGGTCAAGCATTGACAGGTCATCCGTAGCAGTAACCTCTTCTTGTTCCTGCTCTTCTTGTTCCTCCTCTGGGTTGATGTCGGATTCACTGTCGCTGTCTACTTCAATAATCCTCTTGAAACGCTTTTTGGAAAGACGTGTCTCTTGGAAGAATTCTCCTTCATATGTGTCTGGGTTAATGTGAGGTTCATAATCCTCTTCCTTTGGGGGAGATAGTCTAGCACGTGGCGGCACTTCATAAACGACATCCCAACCTTTCAGATTTGGATTAGTTTGGCAGGCCCACGGTAGATAGAATACTTGGGTCGCCTGTTGAGCCGTAATATAGACATCAGGAACATCTAAATGGGTGCTTTGTTTGATTTCAACTAGCCCTATATGTTCATGAGTCCTTCTAGTCTCCTTCGGCTGAAACCAATAACATTTGAAGAGTACGACATTCGGTGGGTTGTCACCATAGAATATAAGTTCATAAATTGCTTCAACTCTCCCATAATACTCGGTACCTCCTTCGCCGATAGCAGATACACAACAATTTGTAGACTTTCGGTCGGCCATAGATAGCTCTTTGCCATAGGTACGAAAGCGATACCCGTTGATGTCGTATTTGTCAAATGAATGGACCTTATAGTCAAAACCATTAGCGACTTGTCTCAATTCGGCGTCCATAGACTCTGAATTAGCCTACAAGTTTAATACGAAAGGATTGTTGCATTAGGCAGAAATTAGCGAATGTAATGAGATGGTCTAATAGAAATTACCGTTTGTTTGAACCAAGAGATGAAACTGGGATAGCCGCCTCCTTGCTTTGCGAGAAGCTCATACTCTTCGACGGAATCCTTTTGGATTACCGCTCCATACGAGAATATGGCGACGTATCGACTGTATGAAATATCCAGGAATAAGAGCAGTTCAAAGGAAATAGAAGTTGCGAAACAATGTACCGAGAACTTACTCGATGTACGGCTGCACTTCTGTCAGGTTGTTGAAGATATACAACGTAATGGTCCGCCATTCTTCGTTATCCAAAGATACTGGTTTCGAACCACTGGGTGGTGCGAGATTCCCTTTGAGTAGGCTGAGGTTGGATCCACCCTTTTGAGGTTCGTCAGCATTGTACCGAGGCTTCGGATTATGCAAATGACGATTTTTGGCTTCGTAGTGTGCTGTCACGAAGTTTGCCGCCTCCTCAGTGATGAATGCCTCAGCCATCGATGCTTCAATTCTACGTTTATTTTTACATTTTTGTCGAAGCGTCTTCTACATCCTCTCAGTTGGGTAGCACCAACGATTTTGCACGGCCCCCCCAATCTTGCCTCGGTCGGGAGATGCAAAATCAAATGCTGCATTGGATTAAAGAAGCCCGGTGGAAAGATCTTCTCTAACTTGCAGATCAACTCCGGCGCCAACTCTTCCATTTCTTCTAGCATGCCAGGCGATAGTTCTTTCGCACAAAGAACACGGAAGAAATAGCTGAGTTCTGCCAGTACTAGCCATTCATCCTCAGGGATGAAGCCACGCAACATCACCGGCATTACCCGCTCAATCCATATGTGCTAATCATGACTCTTGAGACCAAATATCTTGAATTTATCAAGACTCGCTCCTCTCTTTAGATTTGCAGCATACCCATCGGGGAACATCAACTGCATTTTCACCCACAAGATAATTTCCCTCATAGCTGGCCTTCCAAGATTGAACCATGCCTTTGGCTTCGTCCAGTTCTGCTTTCCTTTCGGTTCTTTCATGTTTTGTAACGGCCTATCACACAGCGCCTCCAGATCGACTCTAGCCTTAGTATTATCCTTTGACTTCCCATCTATGTCGAACAATGTACCAAAAAGTGCCTCGGCGATATTCTTCTCAGTGTGCATCACGTCGATGTTGTGTGGGCAAAGGAGGTCTTTGAAGTAAGGCAGATCCCATAAGCATGTCTTGTGAGTCCAGGCGTGCTTAGAATTATACCCCTTGAAGTACCCTGGACGCTCTAGATCGGGCTCGAGAGCGTTTAACTGATCCAGGGTCTGTTGGCCTGTCAACGCAGGTGGTGCAGAGTTTTTGACAACTCTACCTCTGATGAAGTTCTTCTTGTCTTTCCTGAACTTATGGCGAGGATCCAGGAACTGTCTATGCATGTCGAAGCAAGAAAACTTGCGACCGGCCTGAAGCCAACGAAACTCAAGAGCTCCCTTGCATGCGGGGCACGGGAACCTTCCATGCACACACCAGCCAACGAATAGCGCATACGCCGGCAAGTCATGCGTCGAGTACATGTACCAGACACGCATTATGAAGTTCCGTTTGCTATAGGCGTCGTATGTCTTGAACCCATTATCCCAGGCTTCTTGCAATTCATCCTTAAGCGGCTGCATGTACACATTCATATTTTTCCCTAGATAGTTGGGCCCTGGAATTATCAACGTCAGGAAAATGTTCTTTCTTTGCATAATCTGTCCGGGGGGGGGGAGATTGAGTGGAAAGACAAATACGGGCCAACAACTGTATTGGGCTGCCGTCATACCAAACACACTGAACCCATCCGTGCTGATGCCGACTCGAGGATGCCTCGGATCTGCCGCTTTGTCAGCATGTAATTCATCAAACTTTTTCCACGCAACACCATCCGATGTGTGTACCATCATCAGATTCCCATCTGCATCTAGTTCGGTTTTTTTGCCTGTTTTGTGCCATGTCATCTGTCTGGCCGTCTCTTCGACCATGAAAAGACGTTGAAGTCTTGGTACGATTGGCATATGCCGAAGAACACTAACGGGGATTTTGGTCTGTGTCTTCTCACCCATACCATTGTCTACCACAACATACCTGGAAGACTTGCAAATGGGACAATAGTTCAAGTCCGCATAGTTAAGCCTAAATAAGGCACATCCTTTCTTACAGGCATGTATCTTCTCATAGGGCATCTTCAGTGCACGGAGGATTTTGTCCGACTGGTACAGGTTTGCAGGCATTACATGGCCTTTGGGTAGAAAGCGTCCAAATACTGTCATTATTGCGTCGTAGCATTCTCTGCCCAAATTGAACTGAGCCTTCAGAGCCATTACTTATGAGATGGCATCCAACTGACAAAGCTCAGTGTGCTTGTGGAGCGGACGTTTTGAAGACTCCAACATTTCATTGAAGGCCTTTGCAGATTCCTCCATCTCCTCGTCCGAATCCCGAGCATCATCATAGTCTTGCACCATGTTTTCCATCCCGGTACCATGCTCGTCGGTGCGACGACGATCCACCTCAGCTCTGTCATGTTGGGCAGACTCACCATGATATGTCCACACCGTATAATCGGGCGTAAAACCACTCTTCTGCAGGTGTTTGCCCATTTCATCCTCTGTCCTCTTTTCCCAATTGCCGCACCGGAAACAGGGGCACCAGGTTTTCCTCTGGCCATTTGCAAATGCGGCTTGCACAAACCCCTTGGTTTTTGTGAACCATTCAGCGCTCCATTTGTTCTGACCAGTGTGACCGGTATACATCCACGCACGATCACTCATCTTGACTTTCAGAGCTACTGGACACACAACAAATATATATATAATTCACCATGTATATATTCATCAGTTGATCTACTTTGTCAATTTTATTACGTCCATGCAACCTACACTCTAATAGGTAATGATAGGTCCTAATCCCACTCGAGTATGTGTAGATTGGGTTCATTTTCCCATGCTATGCTCCAGATCCGACGCAAAATTTCGGCAGCACCTCCCCGCTGTTCTCCTGATACACGCCTCTGCAATAAACAGAGAGGATGTGTACCCGGAGAACAACAGGGGAGGCACTAACGAAATTTATGCATCGGATCCGGAGCAAAGCATATGGGAAAACGAACCCAATCTACACATACTCGGGCTGTCCATGGGTAGCGTTGGACAATTCGAAAGAATCATGGTTATAAATATGCAAATGCATGCATATTTATAACTATAACGCTTTCGAACGGGAGACACATATTGGTTACGCATACTGATGATTCAAGACACATATATAGCTAGCTATCAAGTTTCATCGGCACGAACACCGGAACAGAGCAAATAATTAATGGGGGAGGAGGACATGTCATTTGTGCTCACCCACGAACGAAGGGGCAGAGCTCGTCAAACGCACGGCGAGGTCGTCGAACACCAAACCTCGCAGCGATGAAACAACTGCACATTTAAATCTACCCGATCAACACAATTATATATATGATGTTTTTCATAACAAAATCGAAAATATATGACCTAACTCATAATTCACAAATATATGACCCTGCCGGCCTTTGGACGGCCAAAGAGCACCTTTTCGGGAGGTGTCGGGGTGTCGTGTCGGTGTCGGGGTGCCGTGTCGGGGTTGGGGTGCTGTTTCGGGGTCGGGGTGTCGTGTCGGTGTCGGGGGTCGGGGTGTCGTGTCGGTGTCGGGGTGCCGTGTCGGGGTTGGGGTGCTGTTTCGGGGTCGGGGTGTCGTGTCGGTGTCGGGGTGTCGGGGTCTGGTGCCGGGGTCGGGGTGTCGGGGTCAGGGGGTCCGGGGGTCGGGGTGTCGTGTTAGGGTCGGGGTGTCGGGGTGTGGTGTCGGTGTCGGGGTGTCGGGGTCAGGGGGTCGGGGTGTCGGGGTGTGGTGTCGGGGTCGGGGTGTCGGGGTCGGGGTGTCGGGGTTAGGGGGTCAGAGGGTCGGGGTGTCGGGGTGTGGTGTCGGGGTCGGGGTGTCGGGGTCAGGGGGGTCAGGGGGTCGGGGTGTGGTGTCGGGGTCAGGGGGTCGGGGTGTTTCCTTCTATCCTTCTTCTTCTTTCTTTCTCTTCTTCTTCTTCTTCTTCTTCTTCTTTCCTTTCTTCTTCTTCTTCTTTCATCTTTTTCTACTTCTTTTCGTTTCTTCTTCTACTTCTTCTACTTCTTTTCTTCTTCTTCTTCTTCTTCTTCTTCTTCTTCTTCTTCTTCTTCTTCTTCTTCTTCTTTTTTCATCTTTTTTCTATTCTTTTCTTTTCTTCCTTCCTTTCTTCTTCTTCTACTTCTTTTCTTCTTCTTCTTCTTCTTCTTCTTCTTCTTCTTCTTCTTCTTCTTCTTCTTCTTCTTTTTTCATCTTTTTTTCTACTTCTTTTCTTTTCTTCTTTTCTTCTTCTTCTACTTCTTTTCTTCTTCTTCTTCTTCTTCTTTTCTTCTACAGATTCTTTTTTCTTCTACTTCTTTTCTTCTAACACTAACACTATATAACACATATCTAGCACTAAATCTATCACTAACAATTAAACAGCAAAAAAAATGAAAAAAGAAAAAAAAGAAAAAAATAACTCACCGGAGCAATGGGACGGTCGGGGCAGTGGGGCGGGTGGGCCGGCGACGTGGTGGCGCGCCGGGGCAATGGGACGGTCGGGGCAGTGGGGCGGGTGGGCCGGCGACGTGGTGGCACGCCGGGGCGCCGGGATGGTGGAGCGACGGGGCGTCGGCGGGTGGGGTGGGGGCGGCGGGGTGGTGAGGCGATGGGGCAAGCGGGGGCGGGGGCGGCGCCGGGCGGCGGGATGGTGGGGCGACGGGGCGTCGGCGGGTGGGGTGGGGACGGCGGGGTGGTGGGGCGACGGGGCAAGCGGGGGCGGGGGCGGCGGTGGGTGGATCTGGTGGCGTGGCGTCGGGGAGGAGAGAGGGAGAGAAACAGAGAGGAGTAACGGGCGGGGGGGGGGCTCGATCGGCCGTTAGTTAGGTTAGGTTAGTTAGCCTTTGCCGTCGGCCAAACCTTTGCCGTCCGCTTTTTTTAATCTTTGCCGTCTGCTAGCAGACGGCAAAGAGGGGGGCCGTTAAGTTTTTTCTAATCGGCTCGTTAGTGGGGGCCACCTCTCTCTTTGCCGTCAGCCAGCAGACGGCAAAGAAGTGACAGATGGCAAAGACCTTCTTTGCCGTCTGCTTTTTGGTAGCTGATGGCAAAGACCTTCTCTGCCGTCTGCTAGCGGACGGTAAAGAACTGGCACACGGCAAAATCCCTGATTCCAGTAGTGAACATTATAAATAATAGTTTCATCTTTAGCTATTACCGGTTCTTCAATTTCTTCTTTAATAGGTGGATGATATTTAAACCACTTCTCCTTAGGGAGATCAACATGATTAGCAAACGATTCATAAAAGGAGGCTACTATCTCAGAGTCAAGTCCATATTTAGTGCTAAACTTTTGAAAAGCATCGATATTTATAAAAGATTTAACACAATCAAACTTAAGCTTAATACCTGACTCTTTACCTTTGTTGAGTTCCCAATCTTCAGAGTTGCGTTTATTCTTTCTAAAAGATCCCACCGGAATTCAATAGTCTTCTTCATAAAGGAACCAGTACAAGAAGTATCAAGCATGGATTGATCATTACGAGAAAGCCGAGCATAGAAGTTCTGAATGATAATTTCTCTCGAGAGCTCATGATTGGGGCATGAATATAACATTGACTTAAGCCTCCCCCAAGCTAGAGCGATACTTTCTCCTTCACGAGGCCAAAAATTATATATGTAATTTTGATCATGATGAACTAAATGCATAGGATATTTTTTTGGTGAAACTCCAATTTCAATCGATTCCAAATCCAAGATCCAATATCATCGCATAGCCTATACCATTCCAATGCTTTTCCCTTCAAATATAAAGGGAAAACCTTCTTCTTAGCTTCATCTCCGGGTAAACCCGCAAGCTTAAACAATCCACAAATTTCATCCACATATATCAAGTGCATATCAGGATGTTTGGTTCCATCTCCTGCATAAGGATTAGCTAGCAGTTGTTCTATCATACCCGAAGGAGTTTCATATTCAATATTTTCAGTAGGTGCAGTGGGTTGAGGGGAAACTAATTGTGGTTCCGGTCAAGGTGAAGATGCCCCGAACAAACCCCTCAAAGGATTGTTCTCCATAGCAACAAGTGATAATAAATTTCAGCACGTAGTAATAATTTTCCCTTACCAAGAGCGCTTCACTCCCCGACAACGGCGCCAGAAAAGAGCCTTGATGACCCACAAGTATACGGGATCAATCATATAGTCCTTTCGATAAGTAAGAGTGTCGAACCCAACGATGAGCAGAAGGAATTGACAAGTGGTTTTCAACAAGGTATTCTCTGCAAGCACTGAAATTATAAGTAGCGAGTAGTTTGCTAGCAAGATAATTTGTAACGAGCAATTAGCAGTAATAGTAACACAAGTGCAGAAAGTTATCCCAATCCTTTTGAGGCAAAGGATAGGCCAAAACAGTCTCTTATGATAAGCAAAGCGTTCTTGAGGGTACACGGGAATATCATCTAGTCACTCTCACCATGTTGGTTTGATTTGTGTTCGCTACTTTGATAATTTGATATGTGGGTGGACCGGTGCTTAGGTGCTGTTCTTACTTGAACAAACATCCTACTTATGATTAACCCCCTCGCAAGAATCCGCAACTACGAGAAAACTATTAAGAATAAATTCTAACCATAGCATTAAACTTTTGGATCCAATCGGTCCCTTACGGAATAACACATAAACTAGGGTTTAAGCTTCTGTCACTCTCGCAACACATCATCTAATAACTACTCCACAATGCATTCCATTAGGCCCAAATATGGTGAAGTGTCATGTAGTCGATGTTCACATGACAACACTAAGGGAATCACAACATACATACTATCAAAATATCGAACACATATAAAGTTCACATGATTACTTGCAACATGATTTCTCCCGTGACCTCAAGAACAAAAGTAACTACTCACAAGTGATAAACATGATCATGATCAGAGGGGTATTAAATAGCATATTGGATCTGAACATATAATCTTCCACCAAATAAACCATATAGTAATCAACTACAAGATGTAATCAACACTACTAGTCACCCACAAGTACCAATCTATAGTTCCGGTACAAAGACTGAACACAAGAGATGAACTAGGGTTTGAGAGGAGATGGTGTTGTTGAAGATGTGGATGGAGATTGCCCTCCCCAAGATGGGAGAGTTGTTGGTGATGACGACGACGATGATTTTCCCCTCCGGGAGGGAAGTTCCCCCGGCGGAATCGCTCCGCCGGAGGGAAAAGTGCTCCTACCCAAGTTCTGCCTCGGGACGGCGGCGCGTCGTCCCGAAAGTCCTATCCGTATTTTTTCTAGGTCAAAATGACTTATATACCAGAAGATGGGCACCAGAGGTGGGCTGAGCTGAGCACAACCCACTAGGGCGCGCCTGGGGGGCCTGGCGCGCCCTGGTGTCTTGTGCTCACCAGGTGGCCCCCTTCGGTAGTTATTTCCTCCAGTATTTCTTAAATATTCCATAAAAATTCCTCGTGAAGTTTTAGCTCATTTGGAGTTGTGCAGAATAGGTAGCCTGACGTAGCTTTTTCAGGTCCAGATTTCCAGCTGCCGGAATTCTCCCTCTTTGTGTGAACCTTGCATATTATGAGAGAAAATGCATTAGAATTACTCCAAAAAGCATTATTATGCATAAAACATTATAAATAACAGTAGGTAAGCATGATGCAGAATGGACGTATCAACTCCCCCAAGCTTAGACCTCGCTTGTCCTCAAGCGAAAACCGAAATCGAAAAACATGTCCACATGCTTAGAGAGAGAGAGGTGTTGATAAAAACAAAGTACGAACATAGAAGCATCATGTAAATTATTATAACAGCAAAAAACGTTAACATAAAACTTTTATCATAGAGCTTTTATCATAGACTTCTCATGAATAAGTAACAATTCATCACAACATTGAAGATAAAGCATAAACTCTATTGGAAACCAACAAACTATGTTCTCAGTCAATTTTGCAACTACAATTCATCATCTTTTCAGGAAGGGTCACATATCGGAGCCTTTAGGCAAGTCCACATACTCAACCATCATATAGTCTTCTATGATTGCTAACACTCACCGCATACATATGAGAAAAACGTTTCAACCGGACACATAGAAAGATAGGGGCTTATAATTTTGCCTCCCAATGTATTCACCTCAAGGGTGATGTCAACAATAATAACTCATGCTACCCATATCCAACTGGATATATGTGCCTAGATCTTTCCTCACCACATGATGCTTGCCAAAAAATAAAAATAAAAAGGAATAGAGAGAAAAACTTTGACTCTTGCATGAAAGTAAATACATAAAAGTAAAAGATAGGCCCTTCGGAAAGGGAAACAGAGGTTGCCATGCGCTTTTTGTTTGTATGCTTAATCCCTTAGTGCAAAAGAACGTCATGTTATATTGCTCCTTATGATAGCAACCTTTATTATGCAGTCTGTCGCTTTTATTCTTTGCTATCACAAGTTCGTACAACGCTCAATTTTCTCTTACACTAAATGATCTAACACTTTTAGAAGCAATTTTTATTGCGTTATTTCACCGATGACAACTTACTTGGAGGATCTTACTCAATCCTTAGGTAGGTATGGCGGACTCTTGAAAACAAGATTTGGGTTTAAGGTTTTTTTGGATGCACAAGTAGCATCTCTACTTGGTGCGGAATTTTTGGCTAGCAAAGATGGGGGGCAAGCACCTGATGTCGCTTTGAAGCTATGTCGGTATTTCCCCAAAGAGGAAGTGATGATGCAGCACAGCGGCGGTAGGTATTTCCCTCAGATATGAAACCAAGGTTATCGAACCAGTAGGAGAACCAAACAACACAACGTAAACAGCCCCTGCACACCGATAACAAATCCTCGCAACCTTACGTGTTAAAGGGGTTGTCAATCCCATCCTGGGTACGGCGCCTCAAGATAGGCAAACGGACGTGAGATAAATTTGTAGTAAATTGATAGATCGAACGCCAAATAAAATAAATAAGGAAAAAATGCAGCAAGGTATTTTTGTATTTTTAGTTTAATAGATCTGAAAATAAAAGCAAAGGAAAATAGATCGCAAAGGCAAATAATATGAGAAAGAGACCCGGGAGCCATAGGTTTCACTAGTGGCTTCTCTCGAGAAAAATAGCAAACGGTGGGTGAACAAATTACTGTTGGGCAATTGATAGAACTTCAAATACTCATGACGATATCCAGGCAATGATCATTATATAGGTATCACGTCCAAGATTAGTAGACCGACTCCTGCCTGCATCTACTACTACTACTCCATCGACCGCTATCCAGCATGCATCTAGTGTATTAAGTTCATGGAAAAACGGAGTAATGCAATAAGAACGATGACATGATGTAGACAAGATCTATCTATGTAGAGATAGACCCCATTGTTTTATCCTTAGTAGCAATGATACATACGTGTCGGTTTCCTTTCTGTCCCTGGGATCAAGCACCGTAAGATCGAACCCACTACAAAGCACCTCTTCCCATTTCAAGATAAATAGATAAAGTTGGCCAAACAAAACATAAATATCGGAGAAGAAATACGAGGCTATAAGAGATCATGCATAAAAGAGATCAAAGAAACTCAAATACTTTCATGGATATAAAAAGATAGATCTGATCATAAACTCAAAGTTCATCGATCCCAACAAACACACTGCAAAAGAGTTACATCATATGGATCTCCAAGAGATCATTGTATTGAGAATTCAGAGAGAGAGAGAGATAGCCATCTAGCTACTAACTACGGACCCGAAGGTTTACAAAGAACTACTCACGCATCATCGGAGAGGCACCAATGGAAGTGGTGAACCCCATCCGAGATGGTGTCTAGATTGGATCTGGTGGTTCTGGACTCTGCGGCGGCTGGATGAATATTTCATCGATGCCTTTACGGTTCTGGAAATATTGGGGTATTTATAGAGCAAAGAGGCGGTCCGGGGGCACCCGAGGTGGGCACAACCCACCAGGGCGCGCCTGGGCCTCCTGGCGCGCCCTGGTGGGTTGTGCCTCCCTCGGGGCACCCCCCAGGTGTAGCTAGGGCCATTGTGTTCCTTCTGGCCCATAAAAATTCTCCGTAAAGTTTCGGGGAATTTGGGCTCAGTCTGATATTGATTTTCTGTGATGTAAAAAACATGGAAAAAATAACAACTGGCACTTGGCACTATGTCAATAGGTTAGTACAAAAAATGATATAAAATTACTATAAAACATCCAAGATAGATAATATAACAGCATGGAACAATAAAAAATTATAGATACGTTGGAGACGTATCAGCACCACATGTTGAAGGATCTATGAAAATATAACTTCTATGTGAATATGAACAAACATAAATCATTACGTTGTCTTCCTTGTCCAACGTCAACAATTTTGGCGTATAATATTTTGATGGGGGCTCACAATCACAAAAGATTTCCAAGATAGTGTATTTGCATGTAAATCTTCTCTTCCCTTATCAATTCTTTCGTGAATTGCATCATTGACCAATGCTATGTTGGTCAATCTCCAATAAAATTTTATACTTATACTTTTCCTTATGTGGTGTCATTACTTACCATAAGATTAGCATATGATCTTTTTCATTTATTTCCTTTCTTTTTATTGAAACATGAAAGTAAAGAATGCAAAGCTCAAACTAAGCTTTATTATATATCTTGCACATGATCACAAAGATAGATCACTAAGAAAACTCTCGAAAAGAGAGGATTGAACTAAACTTTTATTCATCTAAAGCAAAAGATAATTATGGATCGAACTAAGGTAAATAAAGGCAAAAGATAGTGGAGGTGATACGATACCGGGGCACCTCCCCAAAGTTTGGCACAAGCCAAGGGGAGTGCCCATACCCGATACTCAATTTTCTTTTGGTGATGAAGAAGGAGGTGGTGGTGATGAAGTGGTAGCGATCTTGTCCTCGGGTTTCCATGGCAGAGGCTCACCATCATAGGAGGAGGAGTGAGTCTCTCGGGTCCTGCAACTAGCAGCCAAACTCATACCTTTAAACCTTGCCTCATATTCAAAGACTTGGTTTTGAAGGTCGTAGATCTGGCTCTGGAGGAAGTTGATTTGCTCGTTGAAGGAGAAGACGATGTCCTTCATGGACTTGCCATCCACCTTGAGATCACGAGTGTAGTCTGCGATCATGAGGTGATTGACATTGAGTCCATGTTCCACCATCCCCTTGCACCGGAAGACTTCTTGCTCCATAGCTTCAAGCCTAGCCTCCACGGATCCAGTCCCCTTTGGGCCTTGCACATCGCGGATGTGGAGCACCCCCTCACGCATCTGGATAGCTTGAGGCTGCTGCATCACCTCCCGCAAATATGGGTTGATGATGTTCTCGAAGAACTTGTCCTTGGAGGAGCTTGAAGCGGCCATGGTAGATGGGATCTGTCAGAAAACAACAAGGAAAAGAAAACAAGAGATTTCTCCACGATACAGTGGTCAATAGGTTCGGGGGGTTGATACGTCTCCGTCGTATCTATAATTTTTGATTGTTCCATGCCAATATTCTACAACTTTCATATACTTTTGGCAACTTTTTATACTATTTTTGGGGACTAACATATTGATCCAGTGCCCAGTGCCAGTTCCTGTTTGTTGCATGTTTTATGTTTTGCAGAAACCCCATATCAAACGGAGTCCAAACGGGATAAAAACGGACAGAGAATTATTTTGGAATATTTATGATTTTTGGGAAGTAAAATGAACGCGAGACGATGCCCGAGGTGGCCACGAGGGTGGGGCCCACGCCCACTCCAGGTGGGCGCGCCCCCACCCTTGTGGGCCCCTCGTAAGGCGGTTGATGCTCTACTTTGGCCGCAAGAAAGCTAATTTTTGGAAAAAGATCTGGGCGAAGGTTTTAATCCAATCGGAGTTACGGATCTCCAGATATAAAAGAAACGGTGCCAGGGCAGAATCCCAGAACGCAGAAACATAAAGAGACAGAGAGACAGATCCAATCTCGGAGGGGCTCTCGCCCCTCCCACGCCATGGAGGCCAAGGACCAGAGGGGAAACCCTTCTCCCATCTAGGGAGGAGGTCAAGGAAGAAGAAGACGAAGGGCCCCCCTCTCCCCTTCTCTTCTGGTGGCGCCGGAACGCTGTCGTAGCAATCATCATCACCGCAATCTTCACCAACAACTTCACCACCATCATCACCAACTCTTCCCCCCTCTATGCAGCGGTGCAACCTCTCTCTTATCCGCTATAATCTCTACTTAAACATGGTACTCAACGCTATATATTATTTCCCAATGATGTATGGCTATCCTATGATGTTTGAGTAGATCTGTTTTGTCCTATGGGCTATTTGATGATCAAGATTGGTTTGAGTTGCATGTTTTATTATTGGTGCTGTCCTATGGTGCTCTCTGTGTCGCGCAAGCATGAGGGATCCCCGCTGTAGGGTGTTGTAATACGTTCATGATTCGCTTATAATGGGTTGCGTGAGTGACTGAAACACAAACCCGAGTAAGGGGGTTGTTGTGTATGGGATAAAGAGGACTTGATACTTTAATGCTATGGTTGGGTTTTACCTTATTGATCTTTAGTAGTTGCGGACGCTTGCTAGAGTTCCAATCATAAGTGCATATGATCCAAGTAGAGAAAGTATGTTAGCTTATGCCTCTCCCTCAAATAAAATTGCAATATTGATTACCGGTCTAGTTATCGATTGCCTAGGGACAAATAACTTTCTCGTAACAAAAAGCTCTCTACTAAAACTAACTTAGTTGTGTCTTCATCTAAGCAGCCCCTACTTTTTATTTACGCTCTCTTTATTATCTTGCAAACCTATCCAAAAACACCTACAAAGTACTTCTAGTTTCATACTTGTTTCCGGTAAAGCGAACGTTAAGCATGCGTAGAGTTGTATCGGTGGTCGATAGAACTTGAGGGAATATTTGTTCTACCTTTAGCTCCTCGTTGGGTTCGACACTCTTACTTATCGAAAGAGGATCCCCTATACTTGTGGGTTATCAAGACCTTTTTCTGGCGCCGTTGCCGGGGAGCAATAGCGTGGGGTGAATATTCTCGTGTGTGCTTGTTTGCTTTATCACTAAGTAATTTTTATTTGCTGTTCTTAGTTGTTTTCTATCTTTAGTTATGGGTAGGAAATGCAAAATACCAAAAAAATTAGTTGTACCTACTGAACCAATGGTTGAAGAACCACTCAAAATCTATCACACTCCTGAAGCTTATTACTTGGATCATCTTCGATCCCTATGTGCTCGGGCTGAAACCCCAACTAGCTTAGTTGAGGGCAAATCTTTAGATGAGCATGCTTGTTATGTGCGACACCGAATATCTGAAAAAGGGAAAATTCTATTGGGTCAAATTCATCGTTTGCAATGTTATGCTTGGAATTTATGTGAAATATATGATGTTACTTGTTGTTCTGGAAACCCTAAGAAACACCTTCCCTACCAATGTGAGTTTATTGATAATGGAATCGTATCTTCGTATGCTAAGGGTGTTTATAGTTACTATGATGTTCAACAAATTGAAGAATTTGTTGCTTTTAAGGGTGCTTATGAAATTGCTTCTTTGATTGAAACGTATGGTGCTACTCTTCATAAATCTGAAAATTTTGCCATACTTAAATATTGTTATGATAATTATGCTTCTAATGCCTATGTTGAACCATATATTGAGGACTACCCCGCTGTCCAAGAAGAGACTAATATTTTGCAGGAGTCTATGGAAGAAGAAATTACTGAAACTGTGAGCTCATTGGATGAAAAAGATGAGGAGGAGAGCGAAGAACAAAAGGAGGAAGAGTGGATTAGCTACCCGTGCCCACCTTCTAATGAGAGTAACTCTTCAACTCATACATTGTTTAATTTCCCTTCGTGCTTACCAAAGGATGATTGCTATGATGGTTGTTATGATCCCATTGATTCTCTTGAAATATCCTTTTTTGATGATGCTTGCTATGCTTGTGGCCAAGATGCCAATATGAATTATGCTTATGGAGATGAACTTGCTATAGTTCCTTATGTTAAACATGAAATTGTTGCTATTGCACCCACACATGATAGTCCTATTATCTTTTTGAATTCTCCAAACTACACTATATCGGAGAAGTTTGCCCTTATTAAGGATTATATTGATGGGTCGCCTTTTACCGTTGCACATGATGATTTTGATAGATATAATATGCATGTGCTTGCTGTTCCTACTTGCAATTATTATGAGAGAGGAACTATAGCTCCACCTCTCTATGTTTCCCACACGATAAAATTGCAAGAAACTGTTTATACTATGCATTGGCCTTTACTATGTGTGCATGAATTGTTCTTTTATGACATGCCGATGCATAGGAAGAGAGTTAGACTTCGTCATTACATGATATGTGTTACTTTGTGCTCACTACTAAATTACAAATCAGTGAATTAAAATTGGCTTTGATATACCTTGGGATCCGGGTGGATTCACTACTTGAGCACTATATGCCTAGCTTAATGGCTTTAAAGAAAGCGCTGCCAGGGAGACAACCCGGAAGTTTTAGAGAGTCATTTATTTCTGTTGAGTGCTTTCATATAGTTTAAAAACAACAAAAATAAAGAGGGGAAGCCAAAACTTTTCAAAAAGGAAAGTGAAAGTGAGAAAGACAAGCATTGTTGAAGTGGGAGAGCTCCTTGAACTTTGTTCATGCTCACGGCAACTTTGTGAATCTTGATTACAGAAACTTTTCAACAAAAATAATTATCCCCTTGTACAATTCCATTGTATTATAAAAATAATGTGCCAAGGTTTGCCTTTAGGATGTTTACAATGCTTGTTGGTTTGTACGGTGCAGGACAGAAACTTTGGCTGTAGTGCGCGATTTTAATTTTTTACTGGAACGTCAAATGGTTCTGATTCTTTTTGCACTGTCTTTCTATACAAATTTTTATTTTTCCTAATTTTGGCAGAATTTTTCAAGTATCAGAAGTATGGTGAATGTTCAGATTATTACAGACTGTTCTGTTTTAGACAGATTCTGTTTTTGATGCATAGTTTGCTTGTTTTGATGAAACTATCAATTTATATCAGTGGATTAAGCCATGAAAAAGTTATATTACAGTAGACACAATGCAAAAACAAAATATGAATTGGTTTGCAACAGTACTTAGAGTAGTGATTTGCTTTATTATACTAACGGATCTTACCGAGTTTTCTGTTGAAGTTTTGTGTGGATGAAGTGTTCGATGATCGAGAAGGTCTCGATGTGAGAAGAAGGAAGAGAGGCAAGAGCTCAAGCTTGGGGATGCCCAAGGCACCCCAAGTAAATATTCAAGGAGACTCAAGCGTCTAAGCTTGGGGATGCCCCGGAAGGCATCCCCTCTTTCTTCAACAAGTATCGGTATGTTTTCGGATTCGTTTCGTTCATGCGATATGTGCAATCTTGGAGCGTCTTTTGCATTTAGTTTTCACTTTTATTTTATGCACCATGCTGGTATGAGATAGTCCTTGGTTGATTTATAGAATGCTCTTTGCACTTCACTTATATCTTTTGAGTATGGCTTTATAGAATGCTTCATGTGCTTCACTTATATCATTTGAAGTTTGGATTGCCTGTTTCTCTTCACATAGAAAACCGCCATTTGTAGAATGCTCTTTTGCTTCACTTATATTTGTTAGAGCGTGGGCATATCTTTTGTAGAAAGAGTTAAACTCTCTTGCTTCACTTATATCTATTTAGAGAGATGACAGGAACTGGTCATTCACATGGTTAGTCATAAAATCCTACATAAAACTTGTAGATCACTGAATATGATATGTTTGATTCCTTGCAATAGTTTTGCGATATAAAGATGGTGATATTAGAGTCATGCTAGTGGGTAGTTGTGGATTATAGAAATACTTGTGTTGAGGTTTGTGATTCCCGTAGCATGCACGTATGGTGAACCGTTATGTAACGAAGTTGGAGCATGAGGTATTTATTGATTGTCTTCCTTATGAGTGGCGGTCGGGGACGAGCGATGGTCTTTTCCTACCAATCTATCCCCCTAGGGGCATGCGTAGTAGTACTTTGCTTCGAGGGCTAATAAACTTTTGCAATAAGTATATGAGTTCTTTATGACTAATGTGAGTCCATGTATTATACGCACTCTCACCCTTCCATCATTACTAGCCTCTTCGGTACCGTGCATTGCCCTTTCTCACCTAGAGAGTTGGTGCAAACTTCGCCGGTGCATCCAAATCCCATGATACGATACGCTCTGTCACACATAAACCTCATTATATCTTCCTCAAAACAGCCACCATACCTACCTGTCATGGCATTTCCATAGCGATTCCGAGATATATTGCCATGCAACTTCCATCATCATCATATACATGACTTGAGCATTTATTGTCATATTGCTTTGCATGATCGTAAGATAGCTAGCATGATGTTTTCATGGCTTGTCCGTTTTTTGATGTCATTGCTACGCTAGATCATTGCACATCCCGCTACACCGCCGGAGGCATTCATATAGAGTCATATCTTTGTTCTAGTATCGAGTTGTAATATTGAGTTGGAAGTAAATAAAAGTGTGATGATCATCATTATTAGAGCATTGCCCCAGTGAGGAAAGGATGATGGAGACTATGATTCCCCCACAAGTCGGGATGAGACTCTAGACGAAAAAAAGAGAAAGGCCAAAAAAAAGAGAAGGCCCAAAAAAAAAGAAAAAAAGAGAAAAAAAAATGAGAGAAAAAGAGAGAAGGGTCAATGTTACTATCCTTTTACCACACTTGTGCTTCAAAGTAGCACCATGTTCTTCATATAGAGAGTCTCTTGAGTTATCACTTTCATATACTAGTGGGAATTTTCATTATAGAACTTGGCTTGTATATTCCAACGATGGGCTTCCTTAAATGCCCTAGGTCTTCATGAGCAAGCAAGTTGGATGCACACCCACTTAGTTTCAGTCTGAGCTTTCATACACTTATAACTCTAGTGCATCCGTTGCATGGCAATCCCTACTCCTCACATTGACATCAATTGATGGGCATCTCCATACCCATTGATTAGCCGCGTCGATGTGAGACTTTCTCCTTTTTTGTCTTCTCCACATAACCCCCATCATCATATTCTATTCCACCCATAGTGCTATATCCATGGCTTGCGCTCATGTATTGCGTGAGGGTTGAAAAAGCTGAAGCACGTTAAAAAGTATGAACCAATTGCTCGGCTTGTCATCGGGGTTGTGCATGATGTGAATATTTTGTGTGGTGAAGATGGAGCATAGCCAGACTATATGATTTTGTAGGGATTACTTTCTTTGGCCTTGTTATTTTGAAAAGACATGATTGCTTTGAAGTATTATTGTTTTTATGTCAAATGATAGACTATTGCTTTGAATCACTCGTTTCTTAATATTCATGCCATGATTAGATATATGATCAAGATTATGCTAGGTAGCATTCCACATCAAAAATTATCTTTTTTTTATCATTTACCTACTCGAGGACGAGCAGGAATTAAGCTTGGGGATGCTGATACGTCTCCGTCGTATCTATAATTTTTGATTGTTCCATGCCAATATTCTACAACTTTCATATACTTTTGGCAACTTTTTATACTATATTTGGGGACTAAAAAATTGATCCAGTGCACAGTGCCAGTTCCTGTTTGTTGCATGTTTTATGTTTCGTAGAAACCCCATATCAAACGGAGTCCAAACGGTATAAAAACAGACGGAGAATTATTTTGGAATATTTGTGATTTTTGGGAAGTAAAATGAACGCGAGACGGTTCCCGAGGTGGCCACGAGGGTGGGGCCCATGCCCACTCCAGGTGGGCGCGCCCCCACCCTCGTGGGCCCCTCGTAAGGCGGTTGATGCTCTACTTTGGCCGCAAGAAAGCTAATTTTTGGAAAAATATCTGGGCGAAGGTTTCAATCCAATCGGAGTTATGGATCTCCAGATATAAAAGAAACGGTGCTAGGGCAGAATCCGAGAACGCAGAAACATAGAGAGACAGAGAGACAGATCCAATCTCGGAGGGGCTCTCGCCCCTCCCACGCCATGGAGGCCAAGGACCAGAGGGGAAACCCTTCTCCCATCTAGGGAGGAGGTCAAGGAAGAAGAAGACGAAGGGGCCCCCTCTCCCCTTCTCTTCCGGTGGCGCCGGAACGCTGTCGTGGCCATCATCATCACCGCAATCTTCACCAACAACTTCACCGCCATCATCACCAACTCTTCCCCCCTCTATGCAGCGGTGTAACCTCTCTCTTACCCGCTATAATCTCTACTTAAACATGGTGCTCAATGCTATATATTATTTCCCAATGATGTATGGCTATCCTATGATGTTTGAGTAGATCTGTTTTGTCCTATGGGCTATTTGATGATCAAGATTGGTTTGAGTTGCATGTTTTATTATTGGTGCTGTCCTATGGTGCTCTCTGTGTCGCGCAAGCGTGAGGGATCCCTGCTGTAGGGTGTTGCAATACGTTCATGATTCGCTTATAGTGGGTTGTGTGAGTGACTGAAACACAAACCCGAGTAAGGGGGTTGTTGCGTATGGGATAAAGAGGACTTGATACTTTAATGCTATGGTTGGGTTTTACCTTAATGATCTTCAGTAGTTGCGGACACTTGCTAGAGTTCCAATCATAAGTGCATATGATCCAAGTAGAGAAAGTATGTTAGCTTATGCCTCTCCCTCAAATAAAATTGCAATAGTGATTACCGGTCTAGTTATCGATTGCCTAGGGACAAATAACTTTCTCGTAACAAAAAGCTCTCTACTAAAACTAACTTAGGTGTGTCTTCATATAAACAGCCCCTACTTTTTATTTACGATCTCTTTATTATCTTGCAAACCTATCCAAAAACACCTACATAGTACTTCTAGTTTCATACTTGTTTCCGGTAAAGCGAACGTTAAGCGTGCGTAGAGTTGTATCGGTGGTCGATAGAACTTGAGGGAATATTTGTTCTACCTTTAGCTCCTCGTTGGGTTCGACACTCTTCTTATCGAAAGAGGCTACAATTGATCCCCTATACTTGTGGGTTATCAGGGGTATATAAAGATTTTTTTATCTTGGGAAACAAGCAAAAGGAAGAAAAACGGAGTCCGGAAGGTACCCGTGGTGGGCACAACCCACCTGCCTACCAGGGGTGCTGTCGGTGTACAAAAGTAGGAGCTCTCCTTTTTACCCCTGTACTTGTGCACGGGTAGTCAGAGCCGCGCCTGCGGCCACACTTAGCAGGGCAAAGGGTGGGAACTGAAGCACAAGACGGGCAAAACAACGCGAAGTCCAGAGACACAAAAAGCAAGAGGGCAAGGCGGACTCCCCCGGCAAGGCCCTTGCCGGGGCAACTTGCCCAATGCAAGCAGAGCGAGCCACCCTTGAGCCCAAGGGTTCCAGACGCCAACAACCACATTTGGAACCCAGGCTCGGGAGGCACCTTCGTGATGGCATGCAGATCTTCGTCAAGATCATAAAAACACAAGATCAGATGAGGACCAGAAGACGACGATCCTCGGCGGATCCTAGCAGAGGAAATCCACGAGACCCCCGGCAAGATCCTTGCCGGGGACGACCGCGATGCCACGGCAAGACCCTGGCTGGGGCCTTGGCAAATCCCTTGCCGAAGACACCTACAGGGCCGCAGCCAGGCCCGCGTTTGCCAAGGCTCCACCGCCATTCCCATGCAGCTGTCAGCCCAACCAGCTGGGCAGGCACCTGCATGGCGACATGCGGCTTCCAGGCCAACTCAGCGAACACCTACGTGGTGACATGCAAATCTTCGTGAAGACCCTACTACCACGCCATCTCAGCAGCCTGCCAGCTGTAGCGACCAGACCTCAAACAGTCCGATCTCTGTGCATAAGTGTCATCCCTGGATCGGTAATGCTGACACACACAGTACTTGAAGGATTTATAACAGAGTAGCAATCACACACTTATTACATCGAATGTCTCAAAAGAGAACTTATTACAATAAATATGGTTTCATGCCATCTAATTACGATAACGGCGGAAAGCTTGGAAGATAAAGTGAGTCCATCAACTCCAACGGCATCACTGAGTGAAAGATCACGACCTAAGGCCCCTTACTCGTCGTCTGAAAAGTCTGCAACATGATACGTTGCAGCCCGAAAATGGGTCAGCACATGGAATATGCTGGCAAGGTAACACAAAAGAGTAATGAACAGAATAATGCTATCACTACATGCATATATGGCTGGTGGAGGCTGTATTGTTAATATGTTTTGCGAAAAGCCAATTTTTTTCCTACCGCAAAGGAATATATTTTATTTAACTACAAAGTTGGTTGAAAAAATATATTGAGAATGGTAAACCCCATCTCAATCCCAATTAAAAATAATTAATAACCCAATAAATTAATTATATAGAGTGATGAGATCAACATGATAATCCAAGAACTAGATACTCAAGATGTCCATAACCGGGGACATGGCTAACCATGATTAGTTTGTACACTCTGCAGAGGTTTGCGCACTTTTCCCCACAAGACTCGATCTCCTCCGTTGGATTTCTCGCACTACATGGTGTTTGAGAAACGGATGACTGAGACACAGTCTTTCAGAAGCGTTAGCACCTTACGATGGGTAGACCGGTACACCTACATCCCCTACATCTGCTAGTCTACCACTGTAAGAGTTCACACGACTTAATCAACTATGCTAGAGCCCATAATAGCTTGTGGCTGCACACGGAAGTTTCTAGCATGAATAATCTTATGATCCCTTGGAGCCTGGGTGGCAGTCCATAGGAGAATCACACGGTACCCCGGGATTTCCAAAAATACAGGCAATCACTGGGTTCCCCAGGTGCCTCAATCCACCCAGATGTGTATTTAAGTTGCCACCTTAAGTTGAACCATTGATTAACAATCTCACATATGTCATGAATACACTCAAACCCAATCCACATCTACGAGCATAACATAGCAATATAAGCAACGTAGAAGTAACTTCCAAGGTTTGATAATAAACAGGTGAATAGGTACTATCTCATCTACTTCCCAAACCCCCGATTTAATTCAGATCCTAACCATGCAATTGTTTTGAGGGTTGACTAATGCAATAAAACTGGGTAGTAAAGAGGTATGATCAAAGTGTTACTTGCCTTTCTGATGATCCGCAAAACCTAGAGACTCGTAGAAGCACGCTTCACACTCCGGGTACTCTATCGCAAACAAACAGGCATATAATAAGCAATCAACTAAGGGCATGGGTAAAACTCAAATAAGAGATCTAACTAGAAAGTTCAACTTAAGAACTCCGGTTTGCAAAAAGAATCAAATCAAACGAAGCAACAAAACTCAAACGGCGAAAGAAACAAGCTTCATTTACTAATCTGGACTAAAGTCAAATTTTACAGTAGCAAAATCTTGTTTAAGTTGGTTAAACAGAAAGAGGGTTTCGAGACGAAACTTTAGGCGCTTGAATCGCTTGATTCCAATAAATGAGCGAAAAGTTATACTAAAACGAAAATCGGATCAGAAATCGCGATCGAAAATAATGGCGGAAAAGTCGAAGAAAAAAAACCGACTAACAGGCTAACGAACAAACGTTCTCTGTCTGCGGCTAACGAGTGAACACAGTTCGCTAAAACAAACGTACGGACGAACGTCCGCTAAATAAATAAACCGAAAAAAATAAAACCGATCTATTCTAAAAAAACGAAAACTAGGGTTTTCTGAAAAAAACCGAATCGGATTTCTCTCAAAACCGGCGGCGGCGGGGCGTCTACCTCGGCGGGGCTCCGGCGGCTCCGGCGGGGTCCGATGGGGCGGAGGAGTGCTCGGGCGGCGGCAACGGCAGGTGGCGGCGGCGGCGCTAGGCGGCAGCGGCGAACGGTGGCGGCGGCGCTAGGCTGCGGGGTTTCGCGGGGCGGCTCGGGTGGTGGTGGTGCGGGTCGGCGGCGGCGGTATTTAAGAGGAGGGGGGCGGCGGTTGGCTTGAGGGAGGGGCCGTCTCGGGAGGCGTGCTCCTCCCGGACTCGGGCAGCGGTGGCGGCTTCGCTCGGGACTCCGGTCCCGAGCCGGTGCGGGAGACGGCGGCGGCGCGGGCTTGGTCCGGCTCGGCTGGGCCTTCGGCCCAGTCGGGCACGCGAACATTTTTTTAGATAACGTTCCGCCGAAAATAAATCCTAGAAAAATAAACAAAAATCTAAAAATGCCAAAACAAATTTTCACCGTCTAAATAAAATGTTTAGAACAAGATGAACATTTTCTTGGCCCTAAAATGCAATTTTGAAAACGTGCAATTTTTCTAATTCAAATAAAATTGCAATAAAATCCAAATAAAATATTTATTTGATTTTTAATATTTTTCCTCTAATATTTCATCTATTTTGGAGAAGTCATTTTATCTACTCTCATATATTTTTATTTTTGAAATATTAGGAAGGGAAAATAATTAAAACCAAATGATCCTCCTTTCAAAATTTGAGAAAACTCAAATATGAAAATAACGAAATCCCCAACTCTCTCCGTGGGTCCTTGAGTTGCGTAGAATTTCTAGGATCAAGCCAAATGTAATAAAATATGATATGCAAAGATGATCTAATGATAACATTCCAAATTGAAAATTTGGGATGTTACAAACCTACCCCCCTTAAGATGAATCTCGCCCTCGAGATTCGGGTTGGCTAGAAAATAGGTGAGAGTGATCCTTCCGTAGGTCTTCTTCTGGCTCCCAGGTGGCTTCATCTTCGGTATGGTGACTCCACTGAACCTTGCAAAACTTGATAACCTTATTGCGCGTAACTCGGCTGGCAAACTCGAGTATCTTGACTGGTTTCTCCTCATATGTCAAATCGCTATCCAATTGTATCGCTTCCAGCGGCCCTGTATCTCTCAGAGGAATATCAGCCATCTCCGCGTGGCACTTCTTCAAATGAGAAACGTGGAACACATCGTGAACTCCTGACAATCCCTCGGGCAATTCCAACTTGTAAGCAACTTCTCCCATACGTTCCAAAACTCTGTATGGTCCCACAAATCGTGGCGCTAACTTTCCCTTAACTCCAAAGCGCTTCACTCCTCGAAGTGGGGATACACGAACATGCACTCTGTCTCCAACTTCGTAAACTGTCTCCTTGCGTTTAGAATCCGCATAACTCTTCTGCCTGGACTGGGCTACCTTGAGTCTATCTCGAATCAGCTTAACCTTCTCTTCTGACTCTTTAATCAAATCTGGTCCAAACAACTGTCGGTCTCCAACTTTGTCCCACAACAACGGTGTTTTGCACCTCCTTTCATACAAGGCTTCGAAAGGGGCCATCTTCAAACTGGCTTGATAACTGTTGTTATAAGAGAACTCTGCATAAGGCAAATTATTGTCCCAACTAGATCCATAGTCTAGCGCACAAGCTCTCAACATGTCCTCCAGAATCTGATTTACTCTCTCAGTCTGTCCATCTGTCTACGGGTGAAAAGCTGTACTGAACTCTAGCCTGGTTCCCAAAGTTTCATGCAACTGATCCCAAAACTTTGAAGTAAACTGGGTTCCTCTATCTGATACAATGGTCCTCGGAACTCCATGCAGACATACGATCCTGGTCATGTATATCTTTGCCAACTTAGCACTGGTGTAAGTGGTCTTTACTGGGATGAAATGAGCTACTTTCGTCAAACGATCGACTACAACCCATATCGAGTCATAGCCTGAACGAGTCCTGGGTAATCCCGTGATAAAATCCATGCCTAGCTTATCCCACTTCCATTCGGGTATCGGCAATGGTTGTAGCAATCCGGCTGGCTTCTGATGTTCTGCCTTCACTCTCTGACATACATCACAAACGGCTACATACTCCGCAATACCCTTCTTCATTCCGGTCCACCAGAAACTGTCCTTCAAATCCAAATACATCTTGGTATTTCCTGGATGAATCGAATATGGTGAATCATGGGCCTCTTGCAGAATCAACTTCCTGATCTCCTGATCATTGGGCACATATACGCGGTCCTCAAACCATAAGGTATCGTGCTCATCCTCATGAAATCCTTTAGCCTTTCCTTTGCTCATCCTTTCCTTTATCTCGGCAATCTCCTTGTCCGTCTTCTGAGCTGCTCTGATCTTATCCATCAAAGTAGACTGAATCTCCAAAGCTGCTACATAACCTCTCGGAACTATCTCCAAACATAGCTCGCGAAGGTCTTTTGCTAACTCCTTGGGTAATTCTCCGGTCATGAGGGTATTTACATGACTCTTGCGGCTCAACGCATCGGCTACTACGTTAGCCTTTCCTGGATGATAATGCAATCTCATATCATAATCCTTAATGAGCTCTAACCATCTCCTCTGCCTGAGATTCAACTCCTTCTGCGTGAAGATATACTTCAAACTCTTGTGATTTGTGTATACCTCACAATGGTTTCCAATCAGAAAATGCCTCCATGTCTTCAACGCATGCACTACGGCTGCTAACTCCAAATCATGCGTAGCATCGTTTAACTCATGGGGTTTAAGCTGTCGTGAGGCATAAGAAACAACTCTTCCCTCCTGCATAAGTACGGCTCCAAGTCCTCGACGTGAAGCATCGCAGTATACTTCATAATCTTTGCGTTGATCTGGCAGAATCAACACTGGTGATGTAACCAAGCGTTTCTTTAACTCCTGAAAACTGGCCTCACATTCCTTAGTCCATTTGAATTTGGTGTCCTTCTTCAACAACTCCGTCATAGGCTTTGCAATATTTGAGAAATTCTCAATGAACCTCCGGTAGTGTCCTGCGAGTCCAAGAAAACTCCGGATCTCTCCAACTGTCGTGGGTGACTCCCAATTTGTCACAGTGACAACCTTGGTGGGGTCTACTGCTATTCCTTCTCCGGATATAACATGTCCAAGAAATCCAACTTCCTTCAGCCAAAACTCACACTTGCTGAACTTGGCGTATAACTGATGTTCTCTGAGCTTCCCAAGTACCAAACGCAAATGCTCCTTATGTTCTTCTTCATTCTTCGAGTAGACCAGAATATCGTCAATGAACACCATGACGAACTTATCCAAAAACTCCATAAACACCTTGTTCATCATGTTCATAAAATAGGCAGGTGCGTTTGTCAGGCCAAATGACATAACGGTATACTCATACAGCCCATATCTCGTGGTAAAAGCTGTCTTAGGTATATCCTGCTCTCGAATCTTCAGCTAGTGATACCCTGATCGCAAATCGATCTTGGAAAACACCTTTAGCTCCTTGCAGCTGGTCAAACAAATCATTGATCATCGGTAGTGGGTACTTATTCTTGATCGTCACCACATTCAGTCCTCGATAATCAACAACTATCCTTAACGATCCATCCTTTTTCTCCACTAGAAGTACTGGTGATCCCCATGGTGACGAACTTGGGCGAATATAACCTTTATCCAGTAACTCCTTAATCTGCTTCTTAATTTCTTCCAAATCCTTTGCGGGCATTCTGTATAGTCTCTTAGATATTGGCCCTGTGCCTGGCAAAAGTTCAATCAAAAACTCAATGTCTCTATCCGGTGGCATGCCTGGCAACTCTTGTGGAAATACATCCGGAAAATCCTTCACCACTGGTACTTCCTCCTATACAACTCTAGATAAGGAATTTACTTGCGTCCTATTCGGAACATGCCGGGATACATACTTGATCCTTCTTCCTTCTGGGGTGGTAAGCAAAATCGTCTTACTGGCACAATCAATGTTCCCTCCATACATCGATAGCCAATCCATACCCAGTATCACATCCAAACCTTGCGACTCCAATATTATCAGATCTGAGGGAAAAACATGCCTACCTATGGTCAATGGCATCTGAAAACATCCATGGCTTGCCATATACTCTGCTCCGGGTGAGGTTACTAGCATGGGTGTCTTAAGAACTCTAGTGGGCAACTTATACTTATCTACAAATCCCCTTGATATGTATGAATGCGATGCACCAGTATCAAAAAGTACGACTGCAATAAATGACTTAACCAAAAACTTACCTATTACTGCATCTGGCTGAGCTTCAACCTCCTCCACGTTAACGTGGTTCACTTGTCCCCTGTTGAAAGGGTTGGGCTTCTTCCCAGAGCTTCCATTGCCATTTCCATTCTTAGCTTTAGGACACTCATTGGCGTAATGTCCGGTCTTCTGGCACTTGTAGCAAGTAACGTGGCTTAGATCCTTCTTGGCGGGTGTTGCCGGGTTGGAACGGTTCTGTCCGCTACTTCCTCCATTACCATTATCATTCTTGAGGCCACTATGATTGTGCGAACTTCCTCCATTATGAGTGTGGCCTCCATGGTTATGAACAAGTCCTCCTGAGTTCGGGGTGTAACGGGGTCTCTGCTGGGCTCCAGAATTGTACTTCCCTTGTCCATACTTCCTCTTGCGGCTGTCAATCTGCTGCTGCTTCCCTTCAAGCATGAGAGCTCTATCCACCAACTCCTGATAGTTATTGAAATTTTCCACCATCAACTGCATGCTCAGCTCATCATTTAGTCCTTCCAAAAACTTCTCATTTTTAGCTGCATCTGTAGCAACGTCATCTGGGGCATAACGTGCTAACTTACTAAACTCATCCACATATTGGCCAACAGTGCACCCTCCTTGGCGTAAGTTGCGAAACTCATGCTTCTTCATGGCCATAGCTCCTGCTGATACATGGGCAGTGCGAAAAGCCTGCTGGAACTGGTCCCATGTCACAGTGTCAATAGGGTAAGTGACTATGAAATTCTCCCACCATGATGCTGCGAGTCCATCAAGCTGATGTGCGGCAAAACGCACTCTCTCCGCATCTGTGCATCCTGCAGTAGTCAACTCCCTCTCAATCTTGCGGAGCCAATCATCTGCAACAATCGGCTCGGTGCTACTGGAGAACACCGGCGGATTCAGCCTAAGAAAACGGGCTAAGTGATCAACTGGTGGGGTTGGTGGTGGGTTGTTGTTGTTGTTCCCCTGGTTCTGATTCTGGACTAGTATCTGCATCAGGGCATTCTGCTGCTGGATCAACTGAGTGAGCTCCGGTGGGAAAGCAAATCCATTGTCGCGTCTCAGAGGCATCTGCTGGGTTTAGAAAAGATGAGAAATTAGAATAGAATGAGGTCTAGAGGGAAAACACTACCCATATGCACATGAGACAAAACACAAACATATCACTCAATCAAACAAGGGCATACAATCGGTCTAGAACTATCGTTACAAAAGTGCTTGGACTATACTATATACATGGTGGAATACTACTACTGATATGGTGGCCTACTAGAAAAATTGCTCGGTCGAAGACTCCATGATATCTGCTCCAGCTTCATCAACATAATCATCATCGCTATCGTGGGGGTCCGAGTCAGTGTCGTCGATGATGATGTAATCCTCCGGGTAAGTGGAATCGTCATCTCCTCCTCCTGGCGCAGGGTCTCCCATGAAAACTCCTAGCTTCCTTGCCAGGTCGTCATTCTTCTCCACTAGTATGACGATTTCTTCCTCATAATCTTCGCGTGTGGCCTTGAGTTCTTCCTCCAGCTCCGTGATCCTTGTCATTGCCTTCTTCAAATCTGTCATGCCTGCGCACATCTGGTTCTCCTGGCGTCGAACGTGCTGGTTTAACTCCTGGATGAAAGAGGCAATCGATCTATCCTTCCTGGTGCTGATCATCTCCCATTGCTCATCTCGGCGCCCACAAATCTGGTAGCTAGTGTCCTTGAGATCATTGTGGTAAACTTATCCAATGCGTCCCATGGTAATGTGAGCTGCCATACTCTTTCCTAGACTCCAGGTTGGTGCATCGAAGGAAAACTCTATGGGCTCAGTGACTGGCGTGAACGTCCTTCCTGGAACTTGAACTTGAATCATCCAGCGCTCCTCTTCTGGTAAAGTGGCATTGTAGGTTCCGGTGAAGCTTGGTATTCCAATGTTCAGGTACCTAGTGACTTCTTTCAAGTGGCGTCCAAATGGGGTGTCTTCATCCGGTTGCGTGAACTTGATCCTTGCATCTGCCATCCTAAAGAGTAGAAAATGGAGAGGAGTCAGAAACGAGAAGAGAGTAGTGATCTAGGGCTTTAGCTTAGTGGTCGTGTCCTACAGTCAGCGTGTGCTCTGATACCATCTTTGTAGCGACCAGACCTCAAACAGTCTGATCTCTGTGCATAAGTGTCATCCCTGGATCAGTAATGCTGACACACACAGTACTTGAAGAATTTATAACAGAATAGAAATCACACACTTATTACATCGAATGTCTCAAAAGAGAACTTATTACAATAAATATGGCTTAAGGCCATCTAATTACGATAACAGCGGAAAGCTTGGAAGATAAAGTGAGTCCATCAACTCCAACGGCATCACTGAGTGAAAGATCACGGCCTAAGGCTCCTTACTCGTCGTCTGAAAAGTCTGCAACATGATACGTTGCAGCCCGAAAACGGGTCAGCACATGGAATATGCTGGCAAGGTAACACAAAAGAGTAATGAACAGAATAATGCTATCACTACATGCATATATGGCTGGTGGAGGCTGTGTGGTTAATATGTTTTGCGAAAAGCCAATTTTTTTCCTACTGCAAAGGAATATATTTTATTTAACTACAAAGTTGGTTGAAAACATTGAGAATGGTAAACCCCATCTCAATCCCAATTAAAAGTAATTAATAACCCAATCAAATTAATTATAGAGTGATGAGATGAACATGATAATCCAAGAACCAGATACTCAAGATGTCCATAACCGGGGACACGGCTAACCATGATTAGTTTGTACACTCTGCAGAGATTTGCGCACTTTTCCCCACAAGACTCGATCTCCTCCGTTGGATTTCTCGCACTACATGGTGTTTGAGAAACGGATGACCGAGACACAGTCTTTCAGAAGCGTTAGCACCTTACGATGGGTAGACCGGTACACCTACATCCCCTACATCTGCTAGTCTACCACTGTAAGAGTTCACACGACTTAATCAACTAAGCTAGAGCCCATAATAGCTTGTGGCTGCACACGGAAGTTTCTAGCATGAATAATCTTATGATCCCTTTGAGCCTGGGTGGCAGTCCATAGGAGAATCACACGGTACCCCGGGATTTCCAAAAATACAGGCAATCACTGGATTCCCCAGGTGCCTCAATCCACCCAGATGTGTATTAAGTTGCCACCTTAAGTTGAACCATTGATTAACAATCTCACATCTGTCATGAATACACTCAAACCCAATCCACATCTACGAGCATAACATAGCAATATAAGCAATGTAGAAGTAACTCCCAAGGTTTGATAATAAACAGGTGAATAGGTACTACCACATCTACTTCCCAAACCCCCAATTTAATTCAGATGCTAACCATGCAATTGTTTTGAGGGTTGATCTAATGCAATAAACTGGATAGTAAGGAGGTATGATCAAAGTGTTACTTGCCTTGCTGATGATCCGCAAAACCTAGAGACTCGTAGAAGCACGCTTCACACTCCGGGTACTCTATCACAAACAAACAAGCATACAATAAGCAATCAACCAAGGGCAGGGGTAAAACTCAAATAAGAGATCTAACTAGAAAGTTCAACTTAAGAACTCCGGTTTGCAAAAAGAATCAAATCAAACGAAGCAACAAAACTCAAACGGCGAAAGAAACAAGCTTCGTTTACTAATCTGGACTGAAGTAAAATTTTAGTAGCAAAATTGTTTAAGTTGGTTAAACAGAAAGAGGGTTTCGAGACGAAACTCTAGGCACTTGAATCGTCTGATTCCGATAAACGAGCGAAAAGTTATACTAAAACAAAAATCGGATCAGAAATCGCGATCGAAAATAATCGCGGAAAATTTGAGAAAAAGAAAAACTGACTAACAGGCTACGAACGAACGTTCGCTGTCTGCGGCTAACGGAGTGAACACCGTTCGCTAAACGAACCTATGGACAAACGTGCCGCTAAATAATAAACCGAAAAATAAAACCGATCTATTTCTCTATAAAAAACGAAAACTAGGGTTTTTTGAAAAAAAAACGAATCGGTTTTCTCAAAAAACCGGCGGCGGCGGGGCGTACCTGGCGGGGCTCGGCGATCCGGCGGCTCCGGCGGGGTCCGTGGGGCGGCGGGTGCTCGGGCGGCGGGGGGTGGGCGGCGACGCTAGGCGGGCGGCGGCGCTAGGCGGCGGGGTTTGGCGGGGCGGCTCGGGTGGTGCTGGTGGGGGTCAATGGCGGCGGTATTTAAAAGGAGGGGGGCGATGGCTGGCTTGGGGGAGGGGCCGTCTCGGGAGGCGTGCTCCTCCCTGACTCGGGCGGCTTTGCTCGGGACTCCGGTCCCGAGCCGGTGCGGGAGACAGCGGCGGCGCCGGCTTGGCCCGGTCGGCTGGGCCTTCGGCCCAGTCGGGCGCGCGAACAGTTTCTTTAAATAACGTTCCACCGAAAATAAATCCTAGAAAAATAAACAAAAATCTAAAAATGCCAAAACAAATTTTCGCCGTCTAAATAAAATATTTAGAACAAGATGAACATTTTCTTGGCCCTAAAATGCAATTTTGAAAACGTGCAATTTTTCTAATTCAAATAAAATTGCAATAAAATCCAAATAAAATATTTATTTGATTTTTAATATTTTTCCTCTAATATTTCATCTATTTTGGAGAAGTCATTTTATCTCCTCTCATATATTTTTATTTTTGAAATATTAGGAAGGGAAAATAATCAAAACCAAATGATCCTCCTTTCAAAATTTGAGAAAACTCAAATATGAAAATAACGAAATCCCCAACTCTCTCCGTGGGTCCTTGAGTTGCGTAGAATTTCTAGGATCAAGCCAGAATGCAATAAAATATGATATGCAAAGATGATCTAATGTATAACATTCCAAATTGAAAATTTGGGATGTTACACCAGCCTACGTGGTGTTGCATGGCTCGTTGGCCTGGACGCGTGTCGGAAGAAGATGGAGCGGCGACGGACGGGACGGGCCTCGTTGCCGTCCCCGATAAAGCAACGGGCACCTAAGGAGTGCATTGAATGCGTCTTGTCCCGTAATGACATGCGATAAGCTTGTGTACTGTAGACCTTTCCACCTCCTGTGTGCCACTGTGGCGACCCCTTTTGTCTATAAAAGGAGGCCCGAGGCGTCCATGAGGAGGATTCGGATCTTTGGGACTAGACACGCACCGTAGCTAGTTCAAGAACTCAAGAACATTCAAATACACACCAAAGCAGGACTAGGGTTTTACGCATCCTCGCGGCCCGAACTTGGGTAAGCGATCTTTGTGCTAGCTACCAGACCCGCTCTTTGCACGACCTCGCGCCCGCCAACCGTAGGAGGGATCCCAGTGATCCCATATGTGTCGTTTCCACCGACAGGTGCCTTCTGGTTGTTTCTTATTTTCCTAATTTTTGTTATATTCCAAAACGGACAGAAAATATTTTTGCAGATTTTGCGGAGTCCGTTTACTTACCGTATCACGTACCCCCTATTTTTCACGATTCTGGAGTATTTCGGAAGTTTTCTTTTATGTGTTCTTCTGGTGTCATAGTTTGGATAATATTGCTTTCAACATTAATGGGCATACCTGAGATATAATGTTTTATTCGTTGCCCATTAACAACCTTCGGGTTAATACCTTCAGCATTATTTATTTTGATAGCTCCAGATCGATAAACCTCTGCGATAACATAGGGTCCTTCCCATTTGGAGAGGAGTTTTCCTACAAAGAATCTGAAATGAGAGTTGTACAAAAGAACATATTCTCCAACTTTGAACTCACGCTTTTGGATTCTTTTATCATGCCATCTTTTAACTTTTTCTTTAAATAACTTGGCATTTTCATAAGCTTGGGTTCTCCATTCATCTAATGAGCTAATATCAAATAACCTCTTCTCACCAGCAAGTTTGAAATCATAGTTGAGTTATTTAATTGCCCAATAAGCTTTATGTTCTAACTCAAGAGGAAAATGACAAGCTTTTTCATAAACCATTTTATAAGGAGACATACCCATAGGATTTTTATATGCCGTTCTATAAGCCCAAAGTGCATCATCTAGTTTCTTAGACCAATTCTTCTGGGAGCTATTGACAGTCTTTTGTAAAATTAATTTTATTTCCTGATTGCTAAGTTCAACTTGACCACTAGACTGTGGATGATAGGGTGATGCAGTTCTATGGTTAACGTCATACTTGGCAAGCATTTTACGAAAAACACCATGAATAAAGTGTGAACCACCATCAGTCATTAAATATCTAGGGACTCCAAACCTTGGGAAAATAACTTCCTTAAGCATTTTAATAGAGGTGTTGTGATCAGCACTACTAGTTGGAATAGCTTCTACCCACTTAGTAACATAATCAACATCAAGCAAAATATGAGTATACCCATTAGAGGAAGGAAAAGGTCCCATGTAATCAAATCCCCAAACATCAAATGGTTCAACAGCAAGTGAATAATTCATATGCATATCTTGACGCTTACTGATATTACCTATTCTTTGACATTCATCACAAGATAAGACGAACTTACGAGCATCCTTGAAGAGAGTAGGCCAATAAAACCCAGATTTCAATACCTTGTGAGCGCTTCTGTCTCCCGCATGGTGTCCTCCATAAGCTTCGGAGTGACATTTCCGTAGGATTTGTTACTGTTCATGCTCAGGTACACAATGTCTAATAATACCATCTACTCCTTCTTTATAAAGATGTGGGTCATCCCAAAAGTAATGTCTTAAATCATAGAAGAATTTTTTTCTTATGTTGGTAAGTAAAGCTAGGGGGCAAGTATTTAGCAACAATATAATTAGCATAGTCAGCATACCAAGGTGTACTATTGGAAACATTTATTGCAGCTAATTGCTCATCAGGAAAACTATCATCAATAGGTAGTGGGTCATCAAGAACATTCTCCAACCTAGACAGGTTATCAACCACGGGGTTCTCCGCTCCTTTTCTATTAGAGATATGCAAATCAAATTCTTGTAGCAAGAGAACCCACCTAATGAGTCTAGGTTTAGCATCTTTCTTTTCCATAAGATATTTAATAGCAGCATGATCAGTGTGAACAATTAATTTGGGTCGACAATATAGGATCTAAATTTATCACAAGCAAACACCACTGCTAGAAATTCTTTTTCAGTAGTAGCATAATTTCTTTGTGCACTGTCTAGAGTTTTACTTGCATAGTGGATAATATTAAGTTTCTTATCAACACTTTGTCCTAGAAGAGCACCAACAACATAATAACTAGCATCACACATAATTTCAAAAGGCAAATTCCAATCAGGTGGTTGAACAATAGGTGCAAAAATTAAGGCTTCCTTGAGTGTTTCTAAGCACTGGTACGCGTCGGTCCTATACAAACGGTTTTTAACCCCTTTTCGCGACGGCATTTGGAACCATCGCCAAGTGAGTGTGTGCGATAGGGTGTCCTTCCCACACGACCCAGAAATCGTCGGGGATAGGCCGTCCTGGGACCCAGGCTGGGGCCGTGTGAGATCGGGCGAGGCATTGAGACCGAATCATTTCCGTAGGTATGTACATCCCACACGATAATCCGAGAAAATCATTTCCGTAGGTATGTACATCCCACACGGTGAATCCCAGAAAAACATTTCCGTTCGTATGTATATCACACACAGTCAATCCAAGGAACACGTTTCCGTTCTTATGTACATCCCACACAGTCAATCCAGGGAAAACGTTTCTGTTCAGATGTACATCCCACATAGTTTTATGTATATGCTCGTGTGTGAAAGGTGTAACTATCACACATGCTCTGCCTTGGTTAACTGTTTGCTTTCATTAACTACATCACACACGATTTGATGTAGAAAACTGTGTGGCATTGGGCTATCCATCACAAGCGCTTTTACTGCCAGAACCGTTTGCAAAGTTCCATGACCGTCTGTTCTCTTTTATTTTTGCCTGTAATTTATTATTCTAATTGGAAATTTTGAAATATGAAACGTGCAATTCAAATTCTCAGCACAATGGTTCAACAACGAATCCATAAATAAAATTGCTAGTACAATATGTTCAGTAATTACAGGATTAGGTAGCAATTAACTATGATGAACCACAGTATTTAAAGGCGATAAAGGTGAAGAGACAAGTGTAAATCATTTTGACTGCCGATGGTGTTGAAGAAGCAGAATGCCCATAATGTGCCTTCGTGCATGCCATAGGCACAAACCACTTTTGTCCAACCCCTTGTGACGATCGCCCGCCCATCCTTCAACCCCTCAGGAAGACTTCTAGAACATTATCATGGTAGCATGAATTATATACTTTAACCTTAGTTGCCTCCACTCCGGTCATGTAGTTTGCAAGGCAATCATCAGTAAATAGCTTCAGAAACCACTGAAAAGAGAAAAATATCAGATACTGAGGTCTAATAGAGTAACTTGTTGTGGGCAGGGGGAAAAGGCAACACATTACTTACCATCCTAAAGTTCACTGTTGTCTTCGACAAAGTGTAAATAAAGAGCTTAATTCCAATCACCCGTTTCTTCCGCCTAACAATCTTTCTTAGTTTCCTCACTTGATGCTTGTTCATGAATATCTCATTGCCCCATACGCAAAAGGGATGAAAGCGTGAATCAGTACCGCTCATATATGTACCGACAAGCAACCAGTAAATGTTAGAAGCTAAACTGAGATTGCACAAATGATGTAAAATACAACTACCTATGTTCCTAAGTACAAGTATTTTTTTTTGAGATTTCAATATGAACTACATACGGATGTATATAGAATTATAGATATAGTTTAGATTAGAATCTAGATTCACTCATTTTGCTCCTTATGTAGTCTATATTGGAATCTCTAAAAATACTTATATTTAGGAATAGATGGTGTATAATACATGGGATGCAGCTAACCTCGAAGGCAAACAACAACATCACCCATTGTAGCCCTGTGTAAGTACATGGAAAGCCAATGTTAACTACAACAGTGTTAACATCCACCAAAAATAGCAAATGGTAATAAAACGGCAGCATCTGTAGTGATATCTTCATTTCAAAAGAGTAGCACGGTAGCAAAGGGACGGATTAAAAAATGGATACAACTGTTAATTGCAACAGGCTTAACAACATCCTAATTCATGTTTTGTAAGTTTGTAGCCATTGAAATACAACTCTTTAAAAATGGATACAACTGTTAATTGCAACAGGCTTAATGGCCATTGAAACCGTACTAATAAAAATGCAATTGGCAAAGTTAAACATCACAGGGCAGGTGCTGCCAGAGCAGATAATGGCCCAGTTGTCTATAAAAAGGTAGGGAAAATAGCTAAAACGTGTTAGGCATGTTTACTACAACATGCTTAATACATCGACAGTAGAAAACATAGCCATTAATTGCAACTGGTATTGGTAAGATTGAACTGGTGGGTACATACTTGGTAAGTCCTGAGAGGTAGTTGCTGGGGCACTTCATCTTGGCCAGAGCCAGCCCAAGGTCAGCGGTGGCGGAGGCGAGCTATTCCTCCAGGTCGAAGCATGGATCAGTGCCACTGACATGTGTACCTATAGGCAACCAGTAAATGGTAGAAATTAAACTGCAATTGCACAAATGATGTGAAATACTATAAGACATGGGATGCAGCTAACCTCGATGGCAAACAACAACATCGGCCATTATGACCCTGCGTAAGTACATGGACAAGCATGTTAAGTACAACAGGGTTAGCATCCACCAAAAATGGCAAATGGGGCAACATCTCTGGTATATCTTCATTGCGGAGAGTAGCATGGTAGCAAATGGACAGCTTAAAAAATGGATACAACTATTAATTGCAAGAGGCTTAACAGCATCCTAAGTCATGTTTTGTAAGTTTGTAGCCATTCAAATACAACTTTTTTAAAAATGGATTCAACTGTTAATTGCAACAGGCTTAATAGACATTGAAACCGGTAATGATAAAAATGCAATTGGCATAGTTAAACATCACAAGGCAGGTGTTGCCAGAGCAGAGAATGGCCCAGATGTCTATAAAAAGGTAGGGAAAGTAGCAAAAATGTGTTAGGCATGTTTACTAGAACATGCTTAATACATCGACCATACAGAACATAACCATTAATTGCAACTGGTATTGGTAAGATTGAACTGGTGAGTACATACTTGGTAAGTCCTGAGAGGTAGTTGCTGGGGCACTTCATCTTGGCATGTGTACTCCGGGTCGAAGTCAGCGACGGCGGAGGCGAGCTATTCCTCCGGGTCGAAGCATGGATCAGTGCCACTGACATGTGTACCTACAGGCAACCAGTAAATGGTAGAAGTTAAACTGCAATTGCACAAATTATGTGAAATACTGTAAGACATGGGATGCAGCTCACCTCGACGGCAAACAAAAGCATCGGCCATTATGACCCTGCGTAAGTACATGGACAGGCATGTTAAGTACAACAGGGTTAGCATCCACTAAAAATAGCAAATGGGCAGCATCTAGTGATATCCTGAGTCATGTATTGTAAGTTTGTTGCTGGTATTGGTGAAATTGAGCTGGACACGGTAATATTTGAACATCACACAGTGTGCAGTACTGAAATAAACAAGGCACGGACATGCTTAATACATCAACCGTACGAATAATAGCCGTTGCAAGTGGTATTGGTAAGATTTAGCTGGTCAGATCTTACCTGTTAAGTCCTGGGGGGTAGTCGCTGGGGGACTTCATCTGGGCCAGAGCCTGCACCATGTCGGCGGCGGCGGCGGAGGCGAGGTGTTCCTCCGGGTCAACACGCACAGCGGCCATCGCGCCATGGACCGCCATCAGCTCCTGCCGGGGGGCATTTGGAGGCATGAGGATGTTTCGCAGGCGCCATTTAAGCAATCAGGCCGGGGACGTGATAGAGATCGGTGGGGTACCTGACTGGATTCGAGCAGAACGTAGATGTGGTTGAAGCTGTTGTTCAGGCGGCGGCGGTTTGAGATGCCGGTAGGGGGAGGCGCGAGGAAGGGGGGGATACTGAGGGGAAGGGGATGTGGTTGGAGGAATAAATTCTGAAATCGCGCGCCTAATGAAAATTTCGGTGCGAAACTTGAAACTTGGGCGGGGGAAACACACAACGCAGACGAAGCTCATAAAATACTCGTGTGCGGGAAAAAAGAAAGTTGGCAGATCCCGTCTCCAAAAAAATGTACACGTGTACTTGATTTTTTTCGGTCAATGGTACGCCTGGTTTATTAGGAAACATGGCACAGGTAACTGACTTATAGGTCATTAATGCAAAAAAACGCAGACGGGTACGACATAGAAACCGTGTGTTTTGTGATCTTCTAATGATTAAAGCAAAAAAAAGCACACGGGCACACATGCTAATCAACGCTCAAAGCCCTCAAAGGATGCTCTTACCGACATTGTACGTTAATACTACAAACTTAAAGTACTACTGGTAATTTGCTCTAATACTACAAACTTAAACTACTTCTCACATGCTGCCATCAGGGCATGCTGGCCAGACGCCGGCGTTCTCCTTCCCGGCCTTGTAGGTGGCAGCCCACCATGCTTCAATCTCCGCCAAGCTCTCCTCACCATGGCGTGCGACCTCTTTTTTCTTGCGGCGGCGGGACTCTCTTTTCTTGACTGCTTTCTACCTTTTCCGCTCCTTCTGTGCGGCTTTGCCCGCCTCTAGATCCACCACCCATTCGGCCATGGCAGCCTCAAAGTCCGCCCATGTAACTGTCTGGCCGCCAGCAGCGATGAACTCGGCGCGGCGAGATGCCATCGCTTCCGTACCATGTGTGCGGTCATGGGCGGCGAGGAACGCGGCGCGGCGGGATGCCATCGCTTCCTTACCAGTTACTGTGCGCCGCGGTGCCATGGACGACGCCTGGAGAGAGCTCTGGGACGGAGGGGCCGGGCAGCTGTACAGTGCGGTGGTATTCAAGAGCTCAACGACAAACGATAGCAGAAATTTGGCTTCCCTTACAATTTTGCTCGTTCATTATCGCACACGGTTCATCTCTGCCGCTTCCAAAAACAGTGTGCGCTGAGCCTATTGTGTGTTGCGTTATGATTGGCCAGAACCCCAGCCATGCGGATCGCGCATGTGCACCGTTGGATGCGCCGCGATCGAACGGCAATCCACGTCCCTCACATCACACCCGTCCATCTGTAGCTGGATTGGATTTATATGCGCTAAATGCCTAGAAAATGCACATAATCTTCTAAATATGGTAAATGAGCCCGGAAAAATGCCAAATTTGAACATCGTGATTTGTAGGGTGTATGTTCGTCATAGAAAAAAACTCCAGGGCAAAGAACGAAGAAAATTTGGATTCCCCTTCGATCTTAGGGATTTCCCTCTCGAAAGCATGGAACTTCCTCGGTGATGGTGATACGTCTCCAACGTATCTATAATTTTTGATTGTTCCATGCTATTATATGTTCTGTTTTGGATGTTTAATGGGCTTATTTATACACTTTTATATTATTTTTGGGACTAACCTATTAACCAGAGGCCCAGCCCAAATTGTTGTTTTTTGCCTATTTCAGAGTTTCGCAGAAAAAGAATATCAAACGGAGTCCAAACGGAATGAAACCGTCGGGAACGTGATTTTCGGAACAAACGTGATCCAGAGGACTTGGAGTCCACGTAAAGTAATCAACGAGGAGAGCACGAGGCAGGGGGGCGCGCCTACCCCCAGGCGCGCCCTCCACCCTCGTGGGGCCCACGTTGCTCCACCGACGTACTTCTTCCTCCTATATATACCTACGTACCCCCAAACCATCAGAGGCATCCACGAAAACCTAATTCCACCGCCGCAACCTTCTGTATCCGTGAGATCCCATCTTGGGGCCTTTTCCGGCGTCCTGCCGGAGGGGGCATTGATCACGGAGGGCTTCTACACCAACACCATAGCCTCTCCGATGATGTGTGAGTAGTTTACCTCAGACCTTCGGGTCTATAGTTATTAGCTAGATGGCTTCTTCTCTCTTTTGGATCTCAATACAAAGTTCTCCTCAATTCTCGTGGAGATCTATTCGATGTAATCTTCTTTTGCGGTGTGTTTGTCGAGACCGATGAATTGTGGGTTAATCAAGATTATCTATGAACAATATTTGAATCTTCTCTGAATTCTTTTATGTATGATTGGTTACCTTTGCAAGTCGCTTCGAATTATCAGTTTGGTTTGGCCTACTAGATTGATCTTTCTTGCAGTGGGAGAAGTGCTTAGCTTTGGGTTCAATCTTGCGATGCTTGATCCTAGTGACAGTAGGGGAAACAACACGTATTGTATTGTTGCAATCGAGGATAACAAGATGGGGTTGATATCATATTGCATGAGTTTATCCCTCTACATCTTGTCATCATACTTAAAGCATTACTCTGTTCTTATGAACTTAATACTCTAGATGCATGCTGGATAGCGGTCGATGTGTGGAGTAATAGTAGTAGATGCAGAATCGTTTCGGTCTACTTGTCGCGGACGTGATGCCTATATACATGATCATACCTAGATATTCTCATAACTATGCTCAATTCTATCAATTGCTCGAAAGTAATTTGTTCACCCACCGTAATACTTATGCTCTTGAGAGAAGCCACTAGTGAAACCTATGCCCCCCGGGTCTATTCTCTATCATATTAATCTTCCAACACTTAGCTATTTCTATTGCCTTTTATTTTACTTTGCATCTTTATTTCCCTTTATCCTAAAAATACCAAAAATATTATCTTATCATATCTATCAGATCTCACTCTCGTAAGTGACCGTGAAGGGATTGACAACCCCTTTATCGCGTTGGTTGCGAGGTTCTTATTTGTTTTGTGTAGGTGCGTGGGAATCAAGCATAGCCTCCTACTGGATTGATACCTTGGTTCTCAAAAACTGAGGGAAATACTTACGCTACTTTACTGCATCACCCTTTCCTCTTCAAGGGAAAAACCAACGCAGTGCTCAAGAGGTAGCAAGAAGGATTACTGGCGCCGTTGCCAGGGAGTCTACGCAAAAGTCAACATACCAAGTACCCATCACAAACCCTTATCCCTCGCATTACATGATTTGCCATTTGCCTCTCATTTTCCTCTCCCCCACTTCACCCTTGCCGTTTTATTCGCCCTCTCTTTTCAGTTTGCCTCTTTTTCGCCTTCTTTATCGTTATGGATAGTCCTTTATCTACCCCTCTGTCTCCCGAGAATGAAGTTCTTAATTTTAAACAAAGGGAGGGAGAAAATCTAAAAGATGCTTGGTATAGCATTTGCAACACTCAAAATAAATCTGCTAGAAAGCAATCTACTACCATTTTTCTTCGCAATTTCTATGTAGGCGTCACCCCTTGGCATAGATATATTCTTGATACCATTACCGGAGGGAACTTTTTGGGTAGCCATACTTTTGATTCTTATAATGCTATGATAGATTTGTTTGGCTCATCACCTCTTTTGGTTAATGGAACTATTTTAACTTTGGAACATGTGATGCAACGGCTTGAAATTATTGAAAATAAAGTTGCCACCATAGAGTTGATTGAAAATTTGGATAAAAAGATCCATAATCAAATTACCCAATACGGATCTAAGGTAGGAGTTGCTCTTAAATTTTTTAAAGAAAAGGGACCTATGGTTAATGAAAGGATAGATCAAGATTCCACTAGAATTGATAAAATTGAGGATATTATTACTAACCTAGGATCGGCCTTTTCCTCCGTAAACAACACTTCTCCCAATGCTAAGATTGCCAAGTTAATGTATGTCCCTAAGAATAAGGGTGAAACCTCTAGTGAAGGGAAGGCAGACCTCAAATCTATAAGTGTTCACCCCGATTTTTTTGCTATCCTCAAGGAACCTTTTGCCACTAGAGATTTCTTTGATTTCGTGCCTAGAAGTTTGATTATTAATAAAAAGGAAGAAACCCCTAGGGGTGATAGGCGCCTTATTGAAGAATTGCCTACTAAAGATGGCGATACCTAGATCTATCCTCGCTTTTATGCATAGCTAGGGGCGTTAAACGATAGCGCTTGTTGGGAGGCAACCCAATCTTATTTTTTTTTGCTTTTTTGCTTCTGTTTAGGAATAAATCTTTGATCTAGCCTCTGGTTAGATTTGTTTTTATGATTTAATTAGTGTTTGTGCCAAGTTAAACCTATAGGATCTTCTTGGATGATAGTTATTTGATCTTGCTGAAAATTCCAAAAACTTTCTGTTCATGAAAACAATTGTTAAAAATCACCAGAACGTGATAAAATATTGATTCTAATTGCAGCAGATCAATAAACAAATTATTTAGGTCGTCCTATTTTGGCTGAATTTTTTGAGTTCCAGAAGTTTGCGTTAGTTACAGATTACTACAGACTGTTCTGTTTTTGACAGATTCTGTTTTTCGTGTGTTGTTTGCTTATTTTGATGAATCTATGGCTAGTAAAATAGTTTATAAACCATAGAGAAGTTGGAATACAGTAGGTTTAACACCAATATAAATAAAGAATGAGTTCAATACAGTACCTTGAAGTGGTGTTTTCTTTTCTTTTGCTAACGGAGCTCACGAGATTTTCTGTTAAGTTTTGTGTTGTGAAGTTTTCAAGTTTTGGGTAAAGATTTGATGGAGTATGGAACAAGGAGTGGCAAGAACCTAAGCTTGGGGATGCCCATGGCACCCCAAGATAATCTAAGGACAACAAAAAGCCAAAGCTTGGGGATGCCCCGGAAGGCATCCCCTCTTTCGTCCTCATCCATCGGTAAATTTACTTGGAGCTATATTTTTATTCACCACATGATATGTGTTTTGCTTGGAGCGTCTTGTATGATTTGAGTCTTTGTTTGTTAGTTTGCCACAATCATCCTTGCTGTACACACCTTTTTAGAGAGACACACATGATTCGGAATTTGTTAGAATACTCTATGTGCTTCACTTATATTCTTTGAGCGATATAGTTTTGCTCTAGTGCTTCACTTATATCTTTTAGAGCACGGCGGTGGTTATATTTTATAGAAATTGTTGAACTCTCATGCTTCACTTATATTATTTTGAGAGTCTTAAACAGCATGGTAATTTGCTTTAATCGTGAAATTAATCTTCTATATTGAGTCCGTTAAATATCTTGAGAAGTTAGATACTGGATAAGTGTTTTGAGATATAAAGGTGGTAATATTAGAGTGTGCTAGTTGAGTAATTGTGAAATTGAGAAATACTTGTGTTAAAGTTGGCAAGTCCCGTAGCATGCACGTATGGTAAAAGTTGTGTAACAATTTTGACACATAGGTGTTCTTTTATTGCTTCCCTTATGAGTGCCGGTCGGGGACGAGCGATGGTCTCTTCCTACCAATCTATCCCTCTAGGGGCATGCGTAGTAGTACTTTGCTTCGAGGGCTAATAAACTTTTGCAATAAGTATATGAGTTCTTTATGACTAATGTGAGTCCATGGATTATACGCACTCTCAACCTTCCACAATTTTCTAGCCTCTACGGTACCGCGCATTGCCCTTTCTCACATTGAGAGTTGGTGCAAACTTCGCCGGTGCATCCAAACCCCGTGATACGATACGCTCTATCACACATAAACCTCCTTATATCTTCCTCAAAACAGCCACCATACCTACCTATTATGGCATTTCCATAGCCATTCCGAGATATATTGCCATGCAACTTTCCACCGTTCCGTTTATCATGACACGTTTCATCATTGTCATATTGCTTTGCATGATCATGTAGTTGACATCGTATTTTGTGGCAAAGCCACTATTCATAATTCTTTCATACATGTCACTCTTGATTCTTCGCATATCCCGGTACACCGCCGGAGGCATTCACATAGAGTCATATCTTGTTCTAAGTATTGAGTTGTAATTGTTGAGTTGTAAGTAATAAAAGTGTGATGATCGTCATTATTAGAGCATTGTCCCATGTGAGGAATGGATGATGGAGACTATGATTCCCCCACAAGTCGGGATGAGATTCCGGACTAAAAAAAAGAGGCCAAAGAAAAAAAGAGAGAAGGCCCAAACAAAAAAATGAGAGAAAAAGAGAGAAGGGACAATGTTACTATCCTTTTCCACACTTGTGCTTCAAAGTAGCACCATGATTTCATGATAGAGAGTCTCCTATGTTGTCACTTTCATATACTAGTGGGAATTTTTTCATTATAGAACTTGGCTTGTATATTCCAATGATGGGCTTCCTCAAAATGCCCTAGGTCTTCGTGAGCAAGCAAGTTGGATGCACACCCACTTAGTTACTTTTGTTGAGCTTTCACATATTTATAGCTCTAGTGCATCCGTTGCATGGCAATCCCTACTCCTCTCATTGACATCAATTGATGGGCATCTCCATAGCCTATTGATTAGCCGCGTCAATGTGAGACTTTCTACCTTTTTGTCTTCTCTCATAACCCCCATCATTATACTTTACTCCACCCATAGTGCTATATCCATGGCTTGCGCTCATGTATTGCGTAAGAGTTGAAAAGGCTGAAGCGCGTTAAAAGTATGAACCAATTGCTCGGCTTGTCATCGGGGTTATGCATGATGAGAACGTTTGTGTGACAATATTGAAACATAGCCTAACTATATGATTATGTAGGGATAAGCTTTCTTTGGCTATGTTATTTTGATAAGACATAATTGCTTGGTTAGCATGTTTGAAGTATTATTGTTTTTATGTCAACATTAAACTTTTATCTTGAATCTTTCGGACCTAAATATTCATGCCACAATAAAAGGATTACATTAAGAAGTATGCCAAGAAGCATTCCACATCAAAAATTCTGTTTTTATCATTTACCTACTCGAGGACGAGCAGGAATTAAGCTTGGGGATGCTTGATACGTCTCCAACGTATCTATAATTTTTTGATTGTTCCATGCTATTACATATTCTGTTTTGGATGTTTAATAGGCTTATTTATACACTTTTATATTATTTTTGGGACTAACCTATTAACCGGAGGCCCAGCCCAAATTGCTGTTTTTTGCCTATTTCAGAGTTTCGCAGAAAAAGAATATCAAACGAAGTCCAAACGGAATGAAACCTTCGGGAACGTGATTTTCGGAACAAACATGATCCAGAGGACTTGTAGTCCACGCAAAGTAATCAACGAGGAGAGCACGAGGCAGGGGGACGCGCCTACCCCCTAGGCGTGCCCTCCACCCTCGTGGGGCCCACGTTGCTCCACCGACGTACTTCTTCCTCCTATATATACCTACGTACCCCCAAACCATCAGAGGCATCCACGAAAACCTAATTCCACCGCCGCAACCTTCTGTACCCGTGAGATCCCATCTTGGGGCCTTTTCCGGCGTCCTACCGGAGGGGGCATTGATCACGGAGGGCTTCTACATCAACACCATAGCCTCTCCGATGATGTGTGAGTAGTTTACCTCAGACCTTCGGGTCCATAGTTATTAGCTAGATGGCTTCTTCTCTCTTTTTGGATCTCAATACAAAGTTCTCCTAGATTCTCGTGGAGATCTATTCGATGTAATCATCTTTTGCCGTGTGTTTGTCGAGACCGATGAATTGTGGGTTTATGATCAAGATTATCTATGAACAATATTTGAATCTTCTATGAATTCTTTTATGTATGATTGGTTATCTTTGCAAGTCTCTTCGAATTATCAGTTTGGTTTGGCCTACTAGATTGATCTTTCTTGCAGTGGGAGAAGTGCTTAGCTTTGGGTTCAATCTTGCGGTGCTCGATCCCAGCGACAGTAGGGGAAACGACACGTATTGTATTGTTGCCATCGAGGATAACAAGATGGGGTTTATATCATATTGCATGAGTTTATCCCTCTACATCATGTCATCATACTTAAAGCATTACTCTATTCTTATGAACTTAATACTCTAGATGCATGCTGGATAGCGGTAGATGTGTGGAGTAATAGTAGTAGATGCAGAATCGTTTCGGTCTACTTGTCACAGACGTGATGCCTATATACATGATCATACCTAGATATTCTCATAACTATGCTCGGTTCTATCAATTGCTCGACCGTAATTTGTTCACCCACCGTAATACTTATGCTCTTGAGAGAAGCCGCTAGTGAAACCTATGGCCCCGGGTCTATTCTCTATCATATTAAACTTCCAACACTTAGCTATTTCTATTTCCTTTTATTTTACTTTGCATCTTTATTTCCCTTTATCCTAAAAATACCAAAAATATTATCTTATCATATCTATCAGATCTCACTCTCGTAAGTGACCGTGAAGGGATTGACAACCCCTTTATCGCGTTGGTTGCGAGGTTCTTATTTGTTTTATGTAGGTGCGTGGGACTCGAGCGTAGCCTCCTACTGGATTGATACCTTGGTTCTCAAAAACTGAGGGAAATACTTACGCTACTTTACTACATCACCCTTTCCTCTTCAAGGGAAAAACCGACGCAGTGCTCAAGAGGTAGCAGATGGCTCAATTTATGAAGGGCGTGCATGACGACATAAGCCAAACCTTCTCAAACTTTTACCAGGGCGTGGTGAGGTCATACCATGGCACCATGGCAGGCGTCATGTTTTTTAAGCATTTATTTCATTTTTTCTATTGTTGAAAACCCAACAAAGAAACATTTGTGGTTGACTATTGCCACACATTTCATCAAAATATCAGTCCATTCCTTGTAAAAGGCATGAGAATTTACTAAATGGCACGAGCATGGTTTTCTAGGCCATTCTTGTGGACCCTTTCATGCATCGATTGTTTGAACTTGAATTATGCGCATTAATGCCTAGGAAATGCACATAATCCCCTAAATATGGCAAATGAACCTGGAAAAATGCCAAATTTGAACACGGTGATTTGCAGGTTGTATGTTCATCATAGAAAAAAACTCGTGGACAAAGGAAATTTGGATCCCCCTTCAATCTTGGTGATTTCCCCCTCGAAACCATGAAACTTCCTCGGTGATGGTTCGATTTATGAAAGGCGCGCATGACGACATAAGGAAAATATTCTCCAATTTTTACCAGGGCATGGTGAGGCCATACCATGGCACCATGCCAGGCGTCATGTTTTCTAACCATGTGTTTCATTTTTTATAGTTGTTAACCGAGTAAACGACGCATTTATGGTTGACTATTGCCACACATTTCCTTGAAATATCTGCCCATTCCTTGTAAAAGGCATGAGAATGTACTAAATAACACGAGCATGGTTTTCCAGACCATTCTTGTGCACCTTTTCATGCATCGATTGTTCGAATTTGAATATGTCCGTTAATGCCTAGAAAATGCACATAATCCCCTAAATATGGTAAATGAGCCCTAGAAAATGCCAAATTTGAACACGTTGTATTTGAGGCGGTATGTTGATCATTGGAAAAAAACTGAATGACAAACTAGGACAGAAATTTTTATTCTCCTTCAATCTTGGGGATTTCCCTCTCGAAAGCATGGAACTTCCTCGGTGATGGTTCGATTTATGAAGGGCGTGCATGACGACATCAGCCAAACCTTCTCAAATTTGTACCAGGGCATGGTGATGTCATACCATGGCAGCATGCCAGGCGTCATGTTTTTAAGCATTTATTTCATTTTTTCTATAGTTGAAAACCCAACAAACAAACATTTGTGGTTGACTATTGCCACACATTTCATCGAAATATCCATCCATTATTCCTTGTAAAAGGCATGAGAATTACTAAATGGCACGAGCATGGTTTTCCAGGCCGATCTTGTGGACCCTTTCATGCACCGGTTGTTTGAACTTGAATTATGTGCATTAATGCCTAGGAAATGCACATAATCCCCTAAATATGGCAAATGAACCCGGAAAAGTGCCAAATTTGAACACGGTGATTTGCGGGTTGTATGTTCATCATAGAAAAAAAACTCGTGGACAAAGGACAAAGGAAATTTGGATCCCCCTTCAATCTTGGTGATTTCCCCCTCAAAACCATGAAACTTCCTCGGTGATGGTTCGTTTTATGAAAGGTGTGCATGACGACATTTTTACCAGGGCACGGTGAGGTCATACCATGGCACCACACCAGGCGTCATGTTTTTCCAAGCATGTATTTGATTTTTGTATAGTTGTTAACCCAGTAAATGACGCGTTTATGGTTGATTATTGCCATACATTTCCTTGAAATATCTGCCCATTCCTTGTAAAAGGCATGAGAATGTACTAAATAGCACGAGCATGGTTTTCCAGACCGTTCTTGTGCACCTTTTCATGCACCGATTGTTCGAATTTGAATTATGTGCATAATTAATGCCTAGAAAATGCACATAATCCCCTAAATATGGTAAATGAGTTTGGAAAAATGTCAAATTTGAACACGTTGCATTTGAGGCGGTATGTTGATCGTTGGAAAAAAACTGAATGACAAACTAGGACGGAAATTTGGATTCCCCTTCAATCTTGGTGATTTCCCTCTCGAAAGCATTGAACTTCCTTGGTGATGGTTCGATTTATGAAGGGCGTGCATGATGACATAAATCAAACCTTCTTAGCTTTTAACCAGGGCACGGTGAGGCCATACCATGGCACCATGCCAGCCATCATGTTTTTCAAGCACATATTTCATTGTTCTATAGTTGATAACCCAGTAAATGATGCGTTTGTGGTTGACTATTGCCACGCATTCCATTGAAATCTCTGCCCATTCCGTGTAAAAGGCTTGAGAAATTACTAAATACCACGAGTATGGTTTTTCCAGACCGTTCTTGTGCACCCTTTCATGCACCTATTGTTTGAATTTGAATTGCGTGCATTAATGCCTACAAAATGGACATAATCCCCTAAATATTGTAAATGAACCCGAAAAAGTGTCAAATTTGAACACGATGATTAGCAGGGTTTAAGTTCATCGTAGAAAAAAAACTCATGGATGAAGGACAAATGAAATTTGGATTCCCATTCAATCTCGGTGATTTACTATCGCACACGATTCATCTCCGTCGCCTCTGCGAACCGTGTGTGTTCACTCAACCATGCTAAAGGAAAAGAAAACCCTCGCCCACTTCGTCGCCACTCACTCGCCGCGGACTCCTCCGCAACTCTTCACCCTAAGCTCGACGGCTGTTGGCGGCGGGCGTAGGTCGCGCTCCAAACGGCACTGGATTTCGCGTCCACCGCTTTCTGCCGCCTATCTGCACTGACATTCTAGACTCTGGTCGACTGGGGTTTTCCGCGGGATTGGGCCGGGGATTTTTCTCATGGAGAAGGTAATCAACTTAATCAGCGAAATATTCACTCATCTCTTATAGCAGTCCGTCCGTCGCTGTTAATCAACCGGCGGAAATCGCCGTGGAATCATTTTTGTTCTAGCTGATTCGTGGGTGTTCATTCATATGTCCACAGTGCGAGCACAAATCGGGCAACTGTGGTCATGGCCAATCGGAAACGAAGTTCTATCTCACCATTCTGGATGACTTCAGGGAGCGCTTGGTATGTTCAGTCTCAACCTACCACGGTCGGCATGGCCTAAATTTGTGAACATATACCGTCTATTACTACATTATCTATATATTTGCATCAAATCTTTGTTACATTATCTATTTTTAATTCTATATTTTTGTACTTTGCTTTCATCTATATATATATAGGACAAATGTTTCCTACAAGTAGTGGTAGTTACCACCACTTGCGTTTTGTATGTTGTATGTAGTATCTGTCGAAACCGAGAGTATGTACGTGTAGTATGTAGTATATGACAATGTTTAGATAGTATATATACTAATTTTTAGGTAGTATGTACCATATTTTGGGTATGCTTTTTTTTACGTACAAATATGTACGTATTTCACAAATATAACAAAAACTATGGACTCATATGCAATTTTTTCATGTAACTTGCTTTGAAATATCTTAGATAGAGTATATATGAACATATTTAAAATAATAAAATAGTATATATAGTATCACATGGTAGTATATGAGACATGTGGGGTAACTACCCCCAGGTGGTAGGATGGATTTTCCCTATATATATATATGTATATATATATATATATACACACACACACATAAACACTATTCTGATCACGGGGATTAGAATAATATTTTGATCACAACCGGAACTGGCTGAGTAACGCGCCTGAACTTCCCTCTGTACGAACCCGACCTTCGGGCTATCTTCGCAACCGTGTCTCCCCGGGCGAATTATTCTGGTTAGTTGTGTTCTATATGATGTGAGTGTAATCTAGAAACATTTTTTACAACTAAATACCCGTTTTAAATAGGAATCTCGCTCGTTGGCGGATTTTGCTCTCGGGTTGTGATGAAATTGCGTTTTTTTACAATTTTACTGCCTGAGTTGTTCGACCTGAACTTCTCCCAGTGCTAGATTGAACTTCCGCCAACATTGCCCAAATGAGGCTTGCGATATACCGTTGGAAAGCTATGGACACCAGTAGCCAAGTTAAATTTTTGGCAAAATGTAAGCGGTTGAAGAGCAATTTTGAAAACCGTTTTTTCTTCATACAAAAAACATGAATCGTATTTTCGATCGCATTTTTAAACCGTTTATCGGAATGAGCCAAATAATATGGTGTTGGAAAGCTGCTGTAAAACCGCTCCTTCCACATGTTGATGGTTTCTAAACGGCTAATCCAATTGAGCCAAATGATATGGCGTTGGAAAGCTTATGAAAATGCGCTACTTTCCCTTGTTGAAAGTTTTCTCTATTTTTGAACGGTTTAAAAATAATTTAGAAAATGGTACAAGTTCCACCGAGTTCGTATTTTCGAGCTAATTTTTTAACCTTACGTCCAAATGCAGTAAATGATATGGCGTTGGAAAGCTTGAGGAAATGCGAAACTTTTTGGTATATATTATTTCTCCCAATTCATTACGGTTTTATGTCAATTTTGAAAATGGCAAAAACATATTTTCGCAGTAATTTTTACAAGTTTTATCGGAATGGGGCAAATAATAAACCGTTGAAAAGCTACAAAAAATGCGAAACTTTTTCATGTTGATGGTTTTCTCTAAATCCTTGCCGTTTTCAAGTAATTTCGAATATGGCAGGATCATTCGTTCTGCCTTTATCGCGAAACAGATTCTTCAAAAATGCACCGTGTGAAGAACTTGAACTTCTCGGCATGTTTACTTGAACTTCACTCTGTTTTTCACGTGTTTTTTTGCTCGCAGCTCTCCATCCACAGATCGGGACACCCACCGGAATTGAGCAAGTGACATACCAGTGGACAGCTACTGTAAACACGCAACTTTCCCGTGTTGATCGTTTTTTCATACTCGCGACAATTTTTAAATTTTTTCATCTAAAATTCATTCACTATAGTAGTTGAACTTCCTGCTTTTTTACGTTGAATTTCTGTGACGTATTTTCGTTTGTAATTTTCTCATCCATTCGTTAGTGTTACACAAATGATATTCCTTTTGTACAAACCACTCTCATAATATTTTTTTAACTTTCTCCGACGAAGGACCTGAACTTATAACAGTACAACTTTTAGTCTTTGATTCTTTATTCTTTTTTAATACAAAATGCACACCGTGTAATACGTGAACTTCTGGCAGTTATCAATCTGAACTTCTCTCGGTTACGTGAACATATCTGAGTTTTTTTATGATTTGTAATCTGAATTTTATTAATCCTTTTTATGAATTTTGAAGCGCTCTATTTTTAAAAGTTGAACTTCTTGTTATTTTGTTTTTGAACTTCTTGTTTCCATTCTTTAATAACGAGGAAAATCTGAGTTTTCTATAATCATCGAACTTCTCCATCTTTTTAATATGGACTTCCTGGTTTTATTTTTTAATCTTTTTTATGAAATTTTGAAGCGCTCTATTTTTAAAAGTTGAATTTCTTGTTTTTTATTTTTGAACTTCTTGTTTCCATTCTTTAATAACGTGGAAAATCTGAGTTTTCTATAATCATCGAACTTCTCCATCTTTTTAATATGGACTTCCTAGTTTTATTTCTTTTAATCCTTTTTTTGAAATTTTGAAGCGCTCTATTTGTAAAAGTTGAACTTCTTGTTATTTTATTTTTGAACTTCTTGCTTCCATTCTTTAATACCAAGGAAAAACATGAGTTTTCTATAATCATCGAACTTCCCGTTGTTTTGACTTTGAACTTCTACCACGTATTTTTGTTCATAATTTCTCACCCGTTCATCAGAGTTGCACAAATGATGTACCGTGCCGTTTACCTCTCTCATAAGAAGTTTTGTACTTTCCCGTGCCGAGCACTTGAACTTCTTGCAACTAAAATTTTATACTTTAACTTTTTATTCTTTTTTCTCATTTGAAAACACACACCATACTGTACGTGAACTTCTGGCAGTTATTAATTTGAACTTCTCTCTGTTTCGCTTTTAGTAACGAACCGCTCTAACTTTTTTATTTGAACTTCTTTGTGTTTTTTTAGAAATGTGAAAATTGTAGTTTTTTAGAAACACTGAACCTCTTCGTTATTTAAAATTGAACTTGTTGGTTTTATTCTTTAGTAACTGGAAAAATCCGTTATAAATATCAAACTCCTCCGCTTTTTCTAATTGAACTTCTTGGTTTTATTCTCTAGTAACGAGAAAACCTGGTTTTTCTTGATTTTTATTGGTTTTCCACCATGAATTACTCAAGTCTACACCGTTGATTTTTCTCCTCTGCACATCCTGTCTCTTGATTCTTGACTTTTAAATCCCCCTTGAATTATTAAAGTTTTTGTTACATGAAGTAAACAAGTTTGTTCCTTTTTGTTCCTAAATATTTTTTGTTATCTGAATTTCTCTCGTAGCTCCTTCTGAACTTCTACACATATGTCATGAATATTCCCTAGTTTTTTACCTTTTCTGTTTGTTTTTTGAACTCTAGGATTAGTGGTTTTTTTTGAACTTCGCTGGTTTTCATTTTTGGACTCGAAGGGGTTGTTATATCAACTAATATACTTTTTATCATTCCACTTGAGCATCTTATTTTATGAACTTCTAGTCTTGACGAATGCACCAGACTTTGGGAACACCTCGTTCTTTTATTTTTTTGAACTTTTTTCAGCAGTAGTAATACTTGAACTTCACTGACTTTTTTTTATGGAGCAAGCAAATGTGCAGACCACACAAGGAAGAGGGCACAATTTCTTTCGTTGTGGACATTTTTTAAGATCACATGGAGAGCACACAATCACAAAGAGGAGAATAAAGAAGGAAAAAATTATGGATTTTTCTTGTTTTTTGCTCATACATAGAAAATGTGTGTATCCACATTTTTAAATCTTCTATGTTCTTTCTTTGATCTACATGACTTGGAAAGAACAACATGTCACAAGCTGACCCGAGGTACATCCCTGCGGTTGTTAACGACACCGAGCGAGAGCGCTCCTGCGGTGGCACCCATTTTGCCAGGACTGTGTGAATGGCAGGAAATATGAAACCTTGTGCCACACCAACAAAAAGGGCGAGAAGGGACCAGAATGACTTCTCTATTGGGGTCCAGTGGACTTAGACTGCATATCAAAGACCATAACAAGAATGACAGCAACAGAACACGTCTCCCTCCCAATCTCTGAGCTGCCCATCCACCAGGAATTTGCGACAAAACATAACCATAATAGAACATGGAGAGTATCAGGCCCTTGTTTGCTTGATTCATGTTGATTGCATCAGCTGCTACGGTGTACGCAATCGAGAAACCCACACACTCAATGTAACAGACTTTGTGTAGATGAATGTCAGCAACACTATGACATAACGCTTTGGGACCTTCATTCTCGGCATCACTAGTTAATTGGAGATGAACCTCAAAGTGTTGTAGCAGTCTTAATCAGGCCGCCACTTGCTGACCTCACACGAATATTTTTACCAGGGTTTACCATGAACCTGTCTTTCTTCCTTCCATCTCCAGGGATACTAAGATCTGAAACAGATAAAACACTGATCATTCATCGGTATGAAACAATATGGGGCTTCTTCAGCTGTGCTTCATATATCCATAGCAGTTTACTGATTGCATGAGCAATTCAACACATGCAAATCACTATATATTGCACAATAACTGAAGCTACCCGCTCAATGGAGATGGAAAGACCAACATCGCTCAGTTAGATGAATCAGGACAAAAGGTTCCGAATCCTACCTACAGCCTTTACATTCCAAGAACTAATTGTAAGCAAGAACTAACTATACATTGGCAAAAATTCCAGAGATCCGGGTAAGCAGGCCCAAGTAGGTTGGTTCGAAATTTTCCCACTTTAGACACAGATTCGCATCTAAAAAGATCCCAACTGTTCACCCAACCTGGTAGGTTGAAAATGAACAGAAAGCTAACACAAAATTCTAACTCACCACGGTCCATGAACTTGTATCCTTATTTCTTTTGAACTGCAACATTTTTGTGCAGGGACCGGCGAGCTCACCATGGCGTCCACCACACGCAGAGGAAGATGAAGGGAGATGATGGAGGTCGGCGCTTGATTGATGGACGGGGCCATGGCCGGTGCTGGTGGAGGTGGAGGTGCACGAAGGCCGATAGATGGTGCAGCGCCCCACGCCGGTGGGTGCTGCCATCATCCCCGGCGGCGTGCAATGGCATGCGGAGGCACGTGGAAGGCACGATGGGCCGCGTCCCTGTGTAGGACGACGGTACAAGTGGCGTGCTGTAGGGGCCGGTGGAGCCGGTGTGGCGACCCGGGCAGTGGGGCGGTCAAAGTAGGCGGCGGCTGGTGAAGCCGATGTGGAGTAGCAGCGGAGGGAGGGATGCTGGGCACGCCAGGGAGGGAGGTTGGGCGCGGCAGCGACAGGGAGTCTGGGCGCGGCGGCGGGAGGGAGGCTGGGCACAGCGGGGGAGGGAGGCCGGCCGCGGCGGCCGGAGGGAGGCCGTCAGTGGCGGCGGGATACAGTCCAATCGTGGCGGCGGGTGGGTTTGGTCGAGGTGGGGAGGAGAAGGTCACAGGTTAGCTAATGGGCCGTTCGGGAGGTGTAGGTGGGCTGGTGGGTTCCATGTTACGATCTCGGGAATGTCTGATCGCCCCTATATAGGGCCCCGTGGTCCAAATAGTTATTCTAATCCCAGGATTAGAATAGCGCCACTCTCTCTCTCTCTCTCTCTCTCTCTCTCTATATATATATATATATATATATATATATATGGATCTGTTCTACCAGTTACTCCCATATTTGCATCTTGCTTTGTTATTTCAATATATCTAATTTACGATCTTAATTTTCATTTCAAGCAGTACATCCCTTGCTTTGCAAGAACAGCAGTAGAAGGAAATCTTGGGCTTTACTTTGCTGATGACTCCCAGGATGTCATATTGACAATGCAACATGGATTTACAATGACGGTTAGCGTAAAACTTGATAAAGATGGTCACTCCTATTTTAATGCGGACCTTTGGAGAAAAATGTCTAAGTGTTATGAACTGAAAGCTGGCAATAAAATTCTAGTGCGTGCACCACAGCCTTGTCTAATTAACATGGATGTTTACTTCCCCAACGTCATCAGCCAATCAAAATCTGATTGTGGTTAGTGTCCTTTCAACTTTCTCCTTGCTGTCATATTACTATTTAAGCAACCAATTGATCACTATTTAAGCAACCAATTGTGATATCATATTCTGACTCCGTTCCTAGGCAGTACCAAATTCTATTTACCAATTTATGCGCACTATATATTCTTCTGCCATGTTCTGAATAAATAATACCTTTCCACCTTTTAAGTAGGATATGTTGGATGCATAGTGAACGATCTGTATGTTACTAAGGGTACAAAATTTCACTGGAAGGACTTGAAGCATGTCATAAAGTTTGTTGATAATCTGACAGAGATAACACAGCGTATGAAAGCTGGATTTTGGATGGGACTAATTAGACCTATGGTGCACACACCGAACAAGACCAATTGTGTGCACAAAACGCTGGTAAAAAGTCTTATTTTAATGTTGATGCTCATAAACTATATATATCTTCAACGATATGTTCCAATTGTTTTTTATTCTACATGTCAACAGAAATTGCCCCCTGTAGCAGTTCCTGGATCGATTTCCCGGCGTGGTCGAATTACACTTGTGCCTGCTAATAACGCCAAAGCGATTGCAAGGTACTGCATTTCCCGCAGAAATGGAACCATTCAAATAACAAGTTCTTGCTTCTCGTGGCAATGCATCCATATTGGAAAATTTGACACTGTTCTACTCATGATGTACCAAGGCACAGGAGGGCTCTTCCTTTTCATTGACGAGATGCCGAGTCACCGTGATCAAGCTGCTTCCAGTGGATAGTTGTGGTTGTTGGCCCTCAGCCTCTTAAAATGTGCTAGCTGTTACTATAAATGTTAAGTATGTAGATATGGACCATACGGTTGTTGGCCCTTAACCTCTTAAAATGTGATAGTTGTTACTATGTTAAGTATGTAGATATGGACCATATGGTTGTCAAAACTGTGTTACGAAGATCCTCCTTTTGTCGAATAGTGTAACCACTATATATATGTTACTCAAATGCTGTTACCCAAGTTCATAAATTTTCATGGAAAGTATTAGTATCGTACATAGTTCATTGAGTTTAAGCGTGTGCCCGATGACCAGAAGGTATTTGCATATTAACTGTCCATATTGCAAATTCACACACATGTTAACATAAGGAAACGTATGTGTAACATACTAATCATCCCACACGAGTACTCGCAGACGCATCATTTGCGATACTCCGCCACCGCAAGCAACTAGTTTGCATTTTCGATGTTTTTTGTACACACAGAATCGCACACGAAGTAACTGCATTGACCGTCTGTGTTGTAATTTCTCATCGCAAACAGTTCATCAGAGTTGACTGTTTGTGTCGGCGTTCTGGGAACGGGGGTCCCCAGACTTGCCTACCTGCGGCCCACGACATGACTTCACCAGCGGCCCTGTACGACCCATCTTCACCAGCAAGCACTCAAGACCCTCGAGAGGGGCCGAGCCTTGTGAGGCGGACGACACAAGACCTCCTCAGGGGTGGCCTCACTAGGCTGGCTCGCGAGGAGCGGAGAAATCAAGGCGAGGGGCACCTCGTGAGGTTCCCATGACGTGAGCCATGACGACCAAGGCCAGGCGGGCGCCAGCGGGCATAGAGTAGTGGTTTCCTCTTCAGTGTTAAAGGAGCAGGCGCAGGCGAGGAGTCCCAAGGCGTCAGGCAAAGGTTTCCATATCGGTGCAACGAGACCAAGACCAGCAGGACGGAGGTCATCGCGGAGCCCACGATGGCGTCACCACCAGAGCCTTTGGCAGGCGAAGACCACCTTTTGTCAAGATAGCTTGTACTAGCTATCCCCATTCAAATTGGCCGTTGTGGGATCCCTTCCCGCCTAACATTTGGGAAGAGGACCCGTGCCTCTATAAATAGGACTAGCCACGACCAAAGGAGGGGGAGAGGTATCATTCAGACCATCCTCACACACTAGCTCACCGAGCTCAAGAACACCTCTCCTCAGGAGGTAGTTCTTCCCTTGTAGTTGTTCTTCCAAGCCTACTAGGCAATCCACCACACCACACTGGAGTAGGGTACTACACCACATCGGTGGCCCGAACCAGTATAAACTCTTGTGTCCCTTGTTCTTCGGGTTCGGCGAGCTGAGCTTTGAGATTGCGGTGAGAGCGTGAGCTAGGGGGAGAGAGATCTTCGTGCGCACCCCAGAGTTCAAACCTCAAGGGTTTTGCCGGAACCCGTAATCCGACATTTGGCGCGCCAGGTAGGGGGTGCGCCGAAGCCCGCCTCTCCGCCGACACCGCCTCCTCGCCCAGTCCCCATGGCCGGCGTTGCTCCTCCGTCTGGGTCAACGTGCGCCCATGACGGCGCCAGGGGGCTCAGGGTCCTCACCCCGGCCTTGCGGCGGGTTGATATGTCTCCAACGTATCGATAATTTATGAAGTATTCATGCCATGTTTACTATTGTTTTATATGATCTTGGTATGATTTGATTAGAACTTACCTGGACTGACGTTTTTTTGGCAGAACTACTGTGGTGTTGTTTTTGTGCAGAAATAAAAGTTCTCGGAATGCGCTGAAAATCAATGGAGAATTTTTCTGGAAAATATAAAAAATACTGGAACAAAAATCTACCAAGGGGAGTCCCGGGGGCCCCATGAGGGTGGGGGGCGCGCCCACCCCTGGGCGCTCCCCTATGCCTCGTGGACTACCCGTGGGGCCCCCTGACTTGTTCTCGACGCCAACCTCTCCTATAAATACAGAAACCTATAGAAATTAACCTAGATCGGAAGTTCCATCGCCACAAGCCTCTGTAGCCACGAGAAATCAATCTAGGCCCTCTCTGGCACCCTGCCGGAGGGGGCCACCGGAGGCCATGGAGGAGGATCTCGGAGGGGCCATCATCGCCATGAAGGCCAAGGACTAGAGGGAGAACCTCTCCCCATCTAGGGGGGAGGCCATGGAGGAGGAAGCACAAGGGGGAGAACCTCCCCTCCTCTCTCTTGGTGGCGCCGGAGTGCCATCAGGAGGGGAATCATCGCCGCGGTGATCGTCTTCATCAACATCACCACCATCACCACCATCCTCATCTCTTTTACGCGGCCCACTCTCCCGCACCCCGCTGTAATCCCTACTTGAACATGGTGCTTTATGCCACATATTATGATCCAATGATGTGTTGCCATCCTATGATGTTTTGAGTAGATATCCTTTGTCTTTGGGTTGATTGATGATATAGATTGGTATGAGTTGCATGTTTTATTTTGGTGTTGTCCTATTGTGCCCTCCATGTCGCGCGAGCACTATAGGGTGTTGCAATACATTTATGATTCACTTATAGTGGGTTGCTTGAGTGACAGAAGCATAAACCCGAGTAAGGGGGTTGTTGCGTATGGGATAAAGGGGACTTGATGCTTTAATGTTATGGTTGGGTTTTACCTTAATGATCTTTAGTAGTTGCAGATGCTTGCTAGAGTTCCAATCATAAGTGCATATGATCCAAGAAGAGAAAGTATGTTAGCTTATGCCTCTCCCTCATATGAAATTGCAATAGTGATTACCGGTCTTGTTAACGATTGCCTAGGATAATTCCGCACACCGACCCATCATTATTCCACATCGCTATTTATAATATTTAGTAATATATTCTAACTTTATGATAACAACACCTACTTTTATGTTCTAGCTCTCTGATATCATGCAAAGTTATCCTCTTCATACCCACAATGTAGTTTTATTTCTCGTTTCTAGTCAGAAGCAAACGTTCAGTGTACGTAGAGTCGTATCAGTGGCAGATAGGACTTGAGAGAATATTGATCTTACCTTTAGCTCCTTGTGGGTTTGACACTCCATACTTATCACTTCCACCATTGGGAATTGCTACGATGATTCCCTGCACTTGGGGATTATGACGGGTGCGGTGGCCACACAAGTTCAGGCCGGAGATGCCACCCCGCTACGACGGCGCGACGGACTCGTCGGCCTTCCTGTTGGCGTACGAGGGCACTGTTCTGAAGGCCGAGCGCGACGGCGAGGTCATGGACAACTGGTTCCCCATGGCCCTCACAGGCGCGCCGCTCACCCGGCTGTTCAGCCTGCCGGAATCTTCTGTGGCCGCTTGGGAGGAGCTGCGCAACCTTTTCGTTGCACACTTCGCGCCTGTGCCTGTTGCCGTCCCGGCCATCCTCGGCGGCTCGCAGGCGCCGCCCTCCGACTGCCATGCCAAGCAGTTCTTCCGCCAGATTGGCGCCGCCTTTGTGCAGCAAGGAGCCCCTCCAGGATGGGCGGCTCCCAAGGCCGACCTCACCTTTGACTCGGGGGATCACCCCGTCACTACCATAAGCTCGGGCGCGCTCCCAATGCTTTGCACGCCCACCATCTGCAACGTAGCCGTCACCCAGACCCTCATCGATGGTGGAGCCGGCCTCAATGTGCTCTCCGTGGAGGCTTTTGGCTTGCTTCATGTACCACACGAACGGCTTCGTCCTACCAAGCCCTTCTCCGGAGTCGGCGGCGGCTCCAACAGCCCCCTAGGGCAGATCCGCCTTCCCGTGACTTTTGGCACCCACGACAACTACCACACTGAGCTTATCGACATTGACATCGCCCGCATCAACCTCCCGTACAACGCCATCCCCGGGTACCCAGCCTTAGCCCAGTTCATGGCGGCCACCCATCCTGCTTACAACCTCATGAAGATGCCAGGGAGCAAAGGTGTCCTCACCGTGGCTGGAGACACCAAGGAAGCCCTAACAGCCCTCAAGCTCGCCTTCAGGAATGCAGCTGCAGCCAGCCCGGCCAATGAGGCCGCTCTCGGTGTTGAGGGGGCTGCGCCGACGAAGAAGAAGTAGTTGTTCATTCAAGATCGGGCCGAAACGAAGCAAGTGCCGATCGAGGAAGGCGGACCCTCAGGAGCCACCTTCACCATAGGCGCCAGCCTCGACCCGGACCAAGAGGAGGCATTGGTGAAGTTCTTGCGTGCGAACAAGGAGGTATTTGCCTGGGAACCCAAGCAGCTGGTAGGGGTCCCAAGGGGGGTGATCGAGCATCACTTAAGGGTGTGCCCCAATGTGCGTCCTGTGAAGCAGAAGGCGCGGCGTCAGTCCATGGAGAAGCAATCCTTCATTGTCCAGGAAACCCGCAAGCTGGAGGCAGCAGGTGTCATTCGCGAGGTCCGGTTCCCAGAGTGGCTGGCCAACCCCGTCGTCGTGCCAAAGAAAGGCGGGAAGAAGCGCCTGTGTGTCGACTTCACCAACCTCAACAAGGCCTGTCCCCAAGACCCGTTCCCGCTTCCGCGCATCGACCAGATTGTCGAATCCACCGCCGAGTGCGACCTGCTGTGTTTCCTGGACGTGTTCTCGGGCTACCACCAGATCAAGATGGTGGTGGAGGATGTGGAGAAGACAACTTTCCCGACCCCACGCGGGGTGTACTGCTACACTTGCATGCCGTTCGGGCCGCGCAACGCAGGAGCGACCTTCCAACGGTTGATGCACATCGCCTTGGGTCAGCAGCTCGGGAGAAACGCTGAAGCCTACATCGACGACATCATAGTAAAATCTTGGGAGGCGAGAACTCTGATTCAGGACTTGGAGGAGACCTTCGCAAGCCTGTGCCAGGTGGACCTGCGGCTTAACCCAGAGAAGTGCGTGTTCGGTGTTCCCTCCGGCAAGCTACTAGGCTTCCTTGTGTCCCACAGGGGGATCAAGGCTAACCCGGAGAAGGTCAAGGCGATAGAGGACATGAGCCCACCGCAAACTCTCAAGGAAATGCAGAAGCTTGCGGGCTGCGTGACCTCGCTAGGGCGCTTCATCTCCAAGCTAGGGGAGCGCGCCCTACCATTCTTCAAGCCGATGAAGAAGAAGGGCCCGTTCGAGTGGACCCCGTAGGCTGACCTGGCGTTTCAAGACCTCAAGAGATACTTGACCAGCCCTCCGGTGATGGTGGCGCCTCGACCCCTCAAGCCCCTGGTGCTTTACCTTGCCGCCACTCCCTACTCCGCCAGCGGGGCGCTAGTGGCGGTTCGGGAAGAGCGCCAGGCCAAGAGTCTGCCGCGTCGCGCCGCACCCCCAGTCGGGGCAGTACGGAACCAAGAGGATGCCGCAAAGGCTGCGACAACGCCAACGAGTAATCAGGCCCCACAAGACGGCGTTCTCGGGCCTGCAGGGCCCCCAATGGACGACCAGGCTCCTAAGGTCCCATCACCTCAGGAGACGCCCCAACCTCCGGCAGGCGCAGGCTCTATCAATGCTCCTACCCTCGTCGAGCACCCAGTGTACTTCGTCAGCACGATGCTGCGGGATGCGAGGGCGTGGTACCCCATGCCACATAAGCTTCTGCTCGCGCTTCTGGTGGCCTCACGCAAGCTGCGCCATTACTTCCAAGGCCACCCGATCAAAGTCGTCTCAGCTTACCCACTGGAGAGGGTGCTCCGGAGTCCCAACGCCGCGGGAAGGGTCACTGAGTGGAACATCGAACTTCAAGGATTTCAGCTCGAGTTCAGCACAACCAGGGTCATCAAGGGGGCCGCCCTAGCCGACTTTGTGGCCGAATGGACTGATGTCCCGAAACCTGAGGATAGCAGGAGCTTATCTCTCTCGCCAGGAAGTGAAGCACCAGATGGTTGGGTCATGCACTTCGACGGCGCCTTCGCATGCCAAGGCGTGGGGGCTGGAGCTGTGCTCATCTCGCCAACCCAAGACAAGCTCTACTACGCCATGCAGCTCTGCTTCCAGCGGGGCGAGAAGGTCTCCAACAACATTGCGGAGTACGAGGGGTTGATCGCCGGCCTCAAGGCCGCCATGACCTTGGGGGTAAAACGTCTCATCATCAAGGGATATTCGCAGCTCCTCGTCAACTTCTCCAACAAGGTGTACGAGCCGAAGGACGAGCACATGGAGGCGTACCTCGCGGAGGTGCACAAGATGCAGAAGTAGTTCTTGGGCCTGGAGCTACAACACGTGCCTCGCGACACAAACAAGGAAGCCGACGACATCGCCAGAAGGGCATCAAAGCGCCTGCCCCAAGAGCCCGGCGTCTTTGAAGAGTGGCTTTTCAAACCTTCGGCAGCTCCCCCATCTGTGGGGCTGGCATCACCTCGGGAGGAGCTCCTCCAACCACCAGCCTCGGGAGCCCCCGCGTGTGGCCCGACCACAGGAGCACGTCTGCTCCTGGCGCTCGAGCCTCGGGAGGGGTGCTGGACCGAGGAGTTCAAGGCGTACCTGACATGAGGGACGCTGCTGGAGAAAGAGGAGGACGCGGAGCGCGTGGCCCGGCAGGCTACGGCATACTGCATCCAGGATGGTGAGCTATACAGGAAGCGACCAAATGATGTTTCCTTGTGATGTATCTCCAGGGAGCAGGGGAACGAGTTGCTATCTGACATATACGGCGGAGATTGCGGGCACCACTCGCCGTCACGTACACTGGTCGGCAAGGCGTTCCACAGCGGGTTCTACTCACCCAAGGCACTCAATGACGCGATCGAGCTGGTGAGGTCCCGCGAGGCCTGCCAATTCCATGCCAAGCAGATTCACCAGCCAGCCCAGGGCCTCCAGAATATCCCACTCTTGTGGCCACTCACGGTCTGGGGGCTGGACATCCTGGGTCCGTTCCCGCGAGCGCCAGGGGGCTACCACTACCTGTACATCGCCATCGACAAGTTCACCAAGTGGGCAGAGGTGGAAGCTGTCCGCACCATCCCAGCCGGGTCGGCAGTTAAGTTCAACAAGGGCCTCGTGAGCCAGCTCGGGGTCCCTAACCGCATGATCACCGACAACGGCTCGCAGTTCACTAGCAATCTCTTCAAGACATATTGTGCTAACCTTGGAATGCAGATCTGCTACGCTTCGGTGGCACACCCCAGGAGCAATGGCCAAACCGAACACGCCAACACGGAGGTCCTGAAGGGCCTCAAGACCAGGACCTTCAAGAAGAAGCTCGAGGCCTACGGCAGGGGCTGGCACGACGAGCTCCAGTCCATGCTGTGGTCCATCCGCACCACCGCCACCAAGCCAACAGAAGAAACCCCGTTCTTCCTCGTCCACGGAGCAGAAGCGGTTCTCCCTCACGAGGTCAGGCATCACTGCGCGCGGGTCCTGGTGTTTGATGAGACGCAGCAGGACGCCATGCGGGGGATGGACCTCGTGTTGGGGGAGGAACGCCACCGTGAAGCCTCGCTCCAAGCGGCAAGATACCAGCAAGCGCTGTGACGGTACCACTGTCGTAGCGTCCGCTCCAGGACGCTCGAGGTGGGTGATCTCGTCCTAAGGCCGGTGCTCTCCAGGGAAGGCTGCACAAGCTCTCGCCCATGTGGGAGGGGCCGTTTAGGATCGCCCGCGTCTCCAGGCCTGGCGCCGCGCGCCTGGAGACGCAGGACGGGATCCCCATGCAGAATGCCTGGAACATCCAGCACATCCGGAAGTTCTACCCATGAAGCAAGGCCTAGTGCCTGTGAAGGTCTCCGCTCGTGACACTCTCACGTAATAATGAGTGGGGCTGTACACGCCCCGGAGTCTCCGGAGTGCCACCCTCGGGCCTCGGGGGCTCCCTCCCACGTCCTAGTGGCAACACTTAGCTCCGCGCTGGTGAGAAGACTAGACTAGGTGCCGGACATGGCTGTTCATTTGCTTTCCGTAGTTGGCTTGCCTCTCTTTAATGGAAATTTCAATTCTGGTGTTTCTCGCTGGCTTGGTTCGATTCCCTTTTCTCTCTGTTCCTTTCCTTGGTTCTCTGTTTTGCCCGACACTCTCCCTCGCACGCCTCGCGAGGGGGATGGATAGGAGATACGTGCATAGCGCTTCCTTTGGTCTTCGCAAGGCACCCTCATCCGAGCTCACGACCGGTGCATCCCTTTTTAAGTCCGTGCCCCACGGGCACTACGATGTGGTGCGCTAGGCCATGACCGGCCGCGCTTGGGGCCCCGAGCAAGGTAGAATAAGGGTTTCTTAACAATTTTTTGCAGTATATCTCAACACCTCCCAAGTCTGCAGCAGGGAGGTCTCATCAGGTGACAGGAGATATGCGCCTCACGAGGTGGAAACTGCTTCAGACGCGTCGAGGTAAGTTATCCTTACATGCTTGCGTAAAGCACTGGTGCCACAACACAACTCAGAAGTGATAAGCATAGCAAAAGGCGGGAAAAGCGTTACGGTTCATCATATGCCCCCGCGGGGCCCCATACTTGCTTCTTGTGATGCAGGGAGAAAAGAAAGGAAAAACAGGCAAAAGCGGCCCCTACGCCCGCGACTACTCCCAAGAACCGGCTCCCAACGCTCCCCCAAGCTCAGTCGGAGCCCTCCTCGCGCTTCACCGGGGCGCGACGACGGGACGACCCGCCACCGTCCTTGAAGCGAGCCCCGCGACGGGGCGGTTGGTCATAGACGCCGCTGCTGGAGCTTTCGCAGGAGGAGGAATCGCCGCTGCTGGGCGAGCCGCGGCCATCACCGAGGGTGAGCTCGCCCTCGTCCTCGTCGGGGCCGTTGCCAAGGCCGAGCACTTCGTCGCCGTTGCCGCCTTCAGGGAAGCACCCAGCGTGGCGACCGTCTTCCCCGAACACCCTCACAAAGAGGGTCGCGGCGCCGTCGTACTTGAAGTGGAGGGTGCACCGCCTGTTCAGACCGCGAGCGTGGGCAAACGTCTGCCAGCCACGGCCTAGGGCTGCGTTGCCCGCGACGGAGATCTCCACCGCGACCCACGAGGCCCTGCTGCAGTAGCTGTCCGCCTGCAGCCAGAGGCCGTTGGGGCCCGTGGTCGCCAGCTCGCCGGCAAAGGAGCGCGGGAGCTGGAGCCAGGTGCCACTCGGGTTCTCCGACCACACAACGAACTCCGGCAGCACCTCTACCGAGTGGAAGCGTGGCCGGGGAGGCCGGGCAACCACGACGCGCCCCCCTCGCCGACAGAACCACCACGTCTCAGGCGGCTTGCACAAGGCGGGGAAACACCGCCTCGGCCGGGCAGAGCGGCACTGGACCCCGAAGAGATCCGTCCTCGGCCACGAGGAGCCACAGCGGGGGACATGGCGTGCTTGGGAGGGCGACCACGCCCCCTCTTGGGCGGTGGAGAGCCGGGCCCCTCTTGGCGATCCTTCCCCTTCTCTGCGGCCGAGAACCTCTTCGTTGGCGCCATGGGTGTCACTGCAAGATGGTGGAGGGAGGAAGAAGAAGCAAGCGGAACGGAGGAAGAGATGGGTGATGGGGGCTCCGCCCCCTCCTCATTTATAGCAAGAGGAGGCCAACCGCCGGCCTCCACGATCGTAGGTAATGATGGCTTTTCTGCATGCACCAGGGACTTGTCAAGTCGGGCAGTTTCCGAGGTAGCGTGGAAGTGAAGACGCCCACGTCCCGTCAGTTGCCACGTGTCAATCAAGGCCGCAGGCGGTTGGGGCCTGCGGTGCTTTGCACTTGCCCCTTGGCTTCGCGTCAAAGCTAAGTACGAGCGCGCCTTGGGCCCGGGGGCTACTGTCGGCGTTCTGGGAACGGGGGTCCCCAGACTTGCCTGCCTGCGGCCCATGGCGTGACTTCACCTGCAGCCCTGTATGGCCCATCTTCAACAGCAAGCACTCAAGACCCTCACGATGGGCTGAGCCTCGCGAGGCAGATGATACAAGACCTCCTCAGGGGCGGCCTCACTAGGCTGGCTCGCGAGGAGTGGAGAAATCAAGGCGAGGGGCACCTCGTGAGGTTCCCGTGACGTGAGCCATGACGACCAAGGCCAGGCGGGCGCCAGTGGGCGCAGAGTACTGGTTTCCTCTTCGGTGTTAAAGGAGCAGGTGCAGGTGAGGACTCCTGAGGCGTCAGGCAAAGGTTTCCATATCGGTGCAACGAGACCAGCAGGACGGCAGGACGGAGGTCATCGCGGAGCCCACGACGGCGTCACCACCAGAGCCTTTGGCAGGCGAAGACCACCTTTTGTCAGGATAGATTGTACTAGCTGTCCCCCTTCAAATTGGTTGTTGTGGGATCCCTTCCCGCCTAACATTTGGAAAGAGGACCCGGGCCTCTATAAATAGGACTAGCCACCACCAAAGGAGGGGGAGAGGGATCATTCGGACCATCCTCACACACACAAGCTCACCGAGCTCAAGAACACCTCTCCTCAGGATGTAGTTCTTCCCTTGTACTTGTTCTTCCAAGCCTACTAGGCAATCCACCACACCACACTGGAGTAGGGTATTACACCACATCGGTGGCCCGAACCAGTATAAACTCTTGTGTCCCTTGTTCTTCGGGTTCAGCGAGCTGAGCTTTGAGATTGCGGTGAGAGCGTGAGCTAGGGGGAGAGAGATCTTCATGCGCACCCAGAGTTCGAACCTCAAGGGTTTTGAGGGAACCCGTAATCCGACAGTTTGCCATGTATCACACACATGTTGTTTACACGAGTCGTTTGTGTTCTTTTGGCTCACTGCAAACAGTTCATCCATGTGAACTATATGCCGCATATCACATGCATCTTGTTAAGTTGAACCGTTTCTGTTGTGTTCCCTAATCGAAAACAGTTCGTCCGAGTTAATCGTATGCCGTATATCGCACACACATTGATATGGCTGCCCGTTTTTGTTGTTCTACCTCATCGCAAACAGTTCGAATGGATTAACCGTGTGTCCTGCATCGCACACACATTGTTATGGCTGCCTGTTTCTGTTGTTCTGCCTCATCATAGACAGTTTGAATGGATTAGCCGTGTGTCCTGCATCGCACACGCAACTAAAATCTGAACCGTATTTGATGGCTCCGCCGTTGCAAACGTTTTGCACCTTTTTTGACGGTTTTTTACACCACCGTTTGCGATCATTGCATCGCACACAGTTTCGGCAAAGGGTCTCTGATCGTAGTGTCGCGTTAGCAGTATCCTGTAGTAGTGAAGGCTTCTAAACAATCATCATCAAAAACAAAAGGAATATCCTTTTGCAAAAGATTTGTAAGAGGCCTTGAAATTTTAGAAAAGTCTATGATAAATCTCCTAAACTAGCATGACCAAGAAAACTACGAATTCCTTTGATATCTTTAGGACATGGCATTTTCACAATTGCATCAACCTTAGCTTTGTCCACCTCAATACCTCTTTTAGAAATTTTATGGCCCAAAACAATACCTTTGTTAACCATAAATTGGCACTTCTCCCAATTCAAGACAAGATTTGTTTGCTCACATCTGTGCAAAACTCGATCAAGATTGCTTAAACAATCATTAGAAGACTTCCCACTAACATAAAAGTCATCCATGAAAACCTCAACAATCTTTTCACAAAAGTCAGAGAATATAGCAGTCATACATCTTTGAAAGGTAGCAGGTGCATTGCATAAACCAAAAGTCATACGTCTATAAGAATAAGTTCCAAAAGGACAAGTAAAAATGGTCTTTTCTTGATCAGGTTGAGAAACAGGTATTTGTGAAAAACCAGAATATCCATCAAGGAAGCAAAAATGTGTGTGCTTAGATAATGTTTCTAGCACTTGATCAATAAAAGGCAGAGAGTAATGATCTTTTCTAGTTGCTTTGTTTAATTTTCTAAAATCAATTACCATTCTATAGCCTGTAACAATTCTTTGTGGAATAAGTTCATTCTTATCATTAGGAACAACAGTAATACGTCCTTTCTTAGGGACACAATGGGCAGGACTTACCCATCTACTATCAGCTATAGGATAGATTATACCTGCTTCCAGAAGTTTTAATATTTCCGTTCTTACCACTTCTTTCATCTTCGGATTTAACCGACGTTGGTGATCAACAATTGGTTTAGGATCAGGTTCCATATTAATTTTGTGCTGACATAGAGTGGGACTAATGCCCTTTAGATCATCAAGAGTATATCCAATAGCAGCTCGGTGCTTCCTTAGAACCTTTAATAATCTTTTCTCTTCATGTTCGGAAAGGTTAGCACTAATAATAACAGGATATATCTTCTTCTCACCAAGATAAGCATATTTCAAAGTGTCAGGTAACTGTTTTAATTCAAACATAGGATCACCTTTAGGTGGAGGAGGACCTTCTAGAGTTTCAATAGGCAAACTATGTTTAAGCAGAGGTTGTTGTTCGAACAAGATTCTATCTATTTCATTTCTTTCGTACATATGCAAATCATTTTCATGGTCTAGCAGATATTGTTCTAGAGGCTCAGTAGGAGGTACATCAATAGAAGCAAGACCAATTATTTCATCCTTACTAGGCAATTAGTTTTTATGAGGTTTTCTACTAAACTTAGAAAAATTAAACACATGAGACTCGTCACCAAAGCTAACACCAACAGTTTGTTTCTCACAATCTATTTTAGCATTAACAGTGTTTAAGAAAGGTCTACCAAAGATAATGGGACAAAAGTCATCTTGTGGGGAACCAAGAACAAGAAAATCAGTAGCGTATTTTATTTTCCCACATAAGACTTCAACATCTCTAACAATCCCAAGTGGTGTGATGGTGTCTCTATTAGCAAGTTTAGCAGCAACATCTATGTCTTCTGTTTCAGCGGGTGATATGTCATTCATAATTTCTTGATATAAAGTAAAAGGAATAGCACTCACGCTAGCACCTATGTCACATAAACCATGATAACAGTGATCTCCTATTTTAACTGAGACAACAGGCATGCCAACCACAGGTCTATGTTTATCTTTTTCATCGGGTTTAGCAATTCTAGCAGCTTCATCACATAAGTAAATAACATGCCCATCTATATTTTCAACTAGGATATCTTTAACCATAGCAACACTAGGTTCTACTTTGATTTGTTTAGCAGGTTTGGAAGTTCTAATATAACTTTTATTGACCAGAGTTGAAGCTTTGGCATGTTCCTTCATCCTAACAGGGAAGGGTGGTTTTTCAATATAAGCAGTAGGAACAACTGGATCAACATTATAAATAATAGTTTCATCTTTAGCTATTACCGGTTCTTCAATTTTTTCTTTAATAGGTGGATGATATTTAAACCACTTCTCCTTAGGGAGATCAACATGAGTAGCAAACGATTCACAAAAGGAGGCTACTATCTCAGAGTCAAGTCCATATTTAGTGCTAAACTTTTGAAAAGCATCGATATTCATAAAATATTTAACACAATCAAACTTAAGCTTAATACCTGACTCTTTACCTTTGTTGAGTTCCCAATCTTCAGAGTTGCATTTAATTCTTTCTAAAAGATCCCACCGGAATTCAATAGTCTTCTTCATAAAGGAACCAGTACAAGAAGTATCAAGCATGGATTGATCATTACGAGAAAGCCGAGCATAGAAGTTCTGAATGATAATTTCTCTCGAGAGCTCATGATTGGGGCATGAATATAACATTGACTTAAGCCTCCCCCAAGCTAGAGCGATACTTTCTCCTTCACGAGGCCAAAAATTATATATGTAATTCTGATCACGATGAACTAGATGCATAGGATATTTTTTTTGGTGAAACTCCAATTTCAATCGATTCCAAATCCAAGATCCAATATCATCGCATAGCCTATACCATTCCAATGCTTTTCCCTTCAAAGATAAAGGGAAAACCTTCTTCTTAGCTTCATCTCCGGGTAAACCTGCAAGCTTAAACAATCCACATATATCAAGTGCATATCAGGATGTTCAGTTCCATCTCCTGCATAAGGATTAGCTAGCAGTTGTTCTATCATACCCGAAGGAGTTTCATATTCAATATTTTCAGTAGGTGCAGTGGGTTGAGGGGAAACTAATTGTGGTTCCGGTCAAGGTGAAGATACCCCGAACAAAACCCTCAAAGGATTGTTCTCAATAGTAACAAGTGACAATAAATTTCAGCACGTAGTAATAATTTTTCCTTACCAATTTCCACTTACCAAGAGCGCTTCACTCCCCTGCAACTACGCCAGAAAAGAGCCTTGATGACCCACAAGTATACGGGATCAATCATATAGTCCTTTCGATAAGTAAGACTGTCGAACCCAACGATGAGCAGAAGGAATTGACAAGTGGTTTTCAACAAGGTATTCTCTGCAAGCACTGAAATTATAAGTAGCGAGTAGTTTGATAGCAAGATAATTTGTAACGAGCAATTAACGGTAATAGTAACACAAGTGCAGCAAGTTATCCCAATCCTTTTGAGGCAAAGGATAGGCCAAAACAGTCTCTTATGATAAGAAAAGCGTTCTTGAGGGTACACAGGAATATCATCTAGTCACTTTCACCATGTTGATTTGATTTGTGTTCGCTACTTTGATAATTTGATATGTGGGTGGACCGGTGCTTAGGTGCTGTTCTTACTTGAACAAACATCCTACTTATGATTAACCCCCTCGCAAGCATCCGCAACTACGAGAAAAGTATTAAGAATAAATTCTAACCATAGCATTAAACTTTTGGATCCAATCGGTCCCTTACGGAGTAATGCATAAACTAGGGTTTAAGCTTCTGTCACTCTCGCAACCCATCATATAATAACTACTCCAAAATGCATTCTATTAGGCCCAAATATGGTGAAGTGTCATGTAGCTGATGTTCACATGACACCACTAAGGGAATCACAACATACATACTATCGAAATATCGAACACATATAAAGTTCACATGATTACTTGCAACATGATTTCTCCCGTGACCTCAAGAACAAAAATAACTACTCACAAGTGATAAACATGATCATGATCAGAGGGGTATTAAATAGCATATTGGATCTGAACATATAATCTTCCACCAAATAAACCATATAGTAATCAACTACGAGATGTAATCAACACTACTAGTCACCCACAAGTACCAATCTATAGTTCCGGTACAAAGACTGAACACAAGAGATGAACTAGGGTTTGAGAGGAGATGGTGTTGTTGAAGATGTTGATGGAGATTGCCCTCCCCAAGATGGGAGAGTTGTTGGTGATGATGATGACGATGATTTCCCCCTCCGGGAGGGAAGTTCCCCTGGCGGAATCGCTCCGCCGGAGGGAAAAGTGCTCCTACCCAAGTTCTGCCTCGGGACGGCGGCGCTTCATCCCGAAAGTCCTATCCATATTTTTTCTAGGTCAAAATGACTTATATACCAGAAGATGGGCACTAGAGGTGGGCTGAGCTGAGCACAACCCACCAGGGTGTGTCGTGGATCTAAGACTGACAGTGGAATGGGGGGGTAGGTATGAGGAGGCAAGATCCTAGCTATGGCGAAGTTCTACACACTAGTTTTACGAGTTCAGGCCCTTCGCGGAGGAAGTAGTAGCCCTACGTCTCGGTGCCCGGAAGCGGTCGACTAGATTATGCGTGTGTGTGTTACAGGGGGTGCGAACCCTTGTCCCAGAGGAGGGGGTGGCTTATATAGAGTGCGCCAGGACCCCAGCCATTCCCCGTTACATAGGGTTCAATGTACATAAAGAAGGAGCGTTACAGGTAACATCCGTAATAAAGTGCTATAAATGATCATTAAGTCTATGAGTAAACGCCCGACCGTTGCTGTGCAGAGTGACTTTAGATCTTCTGTATGTCGAGTGGTTTCTGTTACGGTCGAGTGATAGTGATTCTTCCGAGTGGAATGTTTCTGGTCGAGTGGATGATGGTACCCTTCGAATGCTTCTGACTTTAGGGTGATGTCCTTGGGGAGGGTGTCTAGGTCAGGCCTATAACCCTACCCTAGGTACATAGCTTCATCATTAGCCCCCGAATTGTTCAGGGTTTGAGTGGAGAAGGAGTTAAAAATACTTCTGATTCAATTTTCGCGCTTCGGAAGAGTCTTGTTGGGATCGACTGGACTTCCCCCCTTTTCCATGGCTCGATTAGAGAAGCCCTCCGCCTTGAAAGTGACCCCGGGGGAGAAAGCGGAGGTGAAGGTGCTGGTTGAGCGAGTGGTCCAGCTCATCCGTGACGGCGTGACCAGCATGGATCTGTTGGAAGTCTTCCTCAGACGACGCGTTCAGCCGCTTCAAGCCCGTGACCATCCGATGTGGATGTATTCGGGCATTGACGATTCCACTCGGATCCACCCAGAAGAGGTCGACGAGGATACAGTGGAGAAGTGGTTGAAGGGTATCACTGGCAACAAAGATAACCCCAGGGGGTCCAGGAGAGTCCCTCCACTCGACAACTCGTACGAAACAGAGAAGGTGCAACTCTGAATTGCCGAGTGTTATCTTGACTTATCATGTAGCTGCTTGTAGTCAACCGACTGACTTTTGCCTTGCTTGTTGTCTTCTAGGCTCTTACTGAGATGTATTCGATGCCCAACGGAGAGCAGGAGCAGGACCCAGAGGGGGAGGCGAGTGGAGGCGAGAGCGGCGAGTGGCATTCTGATGGTGAAGAGGACGAGGAGAGCAATGACCCGAGTGATGAAGAAGAGGTCGACTCACCTCCTAGTAGGAAAAGGCGATCCAAGATCACTCACGATCCCGCAAGCGTCCGCGGCAAAGCGACCGGGCAAACCGGGCAGTCGTCAAAGCACCCTCGGACATCTTCTCCAGCGCCGACTGAAAAGGCACCGAAGCAACCGAAAGGTGCGCCATCAAAACCGCAGAAAGCCTTGGCCAAGATCAAAGTGACCATTCCCACTGTTTCCGGGTAATAGTTGGACTTGAGTTCCTTGTTTAGTACAAACTGGGTCTTGGTCGACTCACTGTTATAGACATGACCGACTGAATCTTGAAATTTGCAGTGCTGCTACCTTCGAGACTTCCGCTTGCAAGAATGAAGACGAAGAAATGGAAGATGCCGTCACCTCCAATCCAGGTATGATTCTCATAATCTTGTCCTTATTTACTCGGTCGTTTTATTGGTCGATTGAATTTCTGGCAATTGATTCTTTTTGCAGCTCCTCCCCATGTCATTGATCTTCCAGATGATGACGAAGACGTGCCACTGAGGTCCCAGGAGAGAAGAAACAGGAAGGCGTCAGCTGGAAAGACACCTCAGTCTGCGTCGGCGACCGAAACAGCTATCCTGGAAGGTGGCAGTGCCAATCGGACTTCTGTAACTTTCGCCGTACCACTAACGAGTGCTCAGCCTTCGGCGTCGACTGCTCAGACTCCAGCCAATCCATCTTCGCTCTTTACCGCACATCACGTCCCAGAGGACCAAGTGGGTGCTGCCAAGGAAGCCATACGCCAGGCGGGCATCATGATGGAGCAGATGAAGATGGTCCGGGAAGCCAGCCAAGCAGCTTACGACGCCAGCTCAGCCCTTCAGAGCAACTTCCAGGTTGGTTGATCACCGACTGACTCTTTAGCTTGCCACTTGTTCTGTTAGGATATGCTACCTGAAAACTTCCTTTGAAAAATCTTTTCATCTGTCTGCGTTTCGCATTTGTACACCCACTGGGTGTTTTTTATTTGCCACTGAGCAAACTTGTATCTTGAGTCGACTAAGTTGTGTCGATTGGATCTTTGAACTAGTGGGGGCACGCTGAGTGCACCCACTGGGTGTAGTCCCCTAGACTATAGTTGACTGCGGGCAGTTGACTGTAGTCTTAGAACTGGAATTTTCTCACTCGGCCTGGTCGGGCCATGTCGAGTGGAACCTGAACCAGTGGGGGCACGCTAAGTGCACCCACTTGGTGTAGTCCCCGAGACCGTGGTCGACTGCGGGCAGTTGACTACGGTCTGAGAACAACTTGCCTCTTTTTTTACACTCGGCCTGGACAGACCACGTCGAGTGGAAACTGGACTAGTGGGGGCACCCTAAGTGCACCCACTGGGTGTAGTCCCCGAGACTATTGTTGGATGTTTGATTCGGCAGTAGTCTTAAATCTTGCTGAATTTATCAGACCATTGCTCTGAAGTAACCAGTCTTTCCATCTGTCGATTGACTGTCCTTTGATTACAGAAATCTTGTGAACTTGGAGCTCGTTTTGCTGACCTGGAGAAGAAGCAGATTCAACTCAACCTCGATCTGGAGCTGGCCAAGAAAAATCTGCAGAAAGCCAAGGATGAAGCCGTTGGTAAGAAAAAACTTGTCGACTATGTTGTCTCTGAACCGGATTTTATTTTGCTTTTTCTGAACCGAGCGTTGTTTCTTTCAGAGAAATTGTACCAAGATCTGGCGAAAAAGGACCAAGATCTTGCGGCCGCACAGAAAACAGCTGATGAGAAAACTGCACTCGCTGAACATAAGCTAGCTTCAGTCGGCAAACTGGAGGAAGAAAACGCCAAGCTGAAAACTGCCCTTGATGAAGCCAATAAGGAAGCGACTCGCCTGAAGAAGGATAGGAACAATCTGAACGAGAAGATGGAAGGCATTGCCCGCAAGAGGGATGATCTAGAGAACTATCTGGGAGGTCTTGCTAAGAAGCTGTTCGTCATGCTTGAAGGTATTTTCTTCGACCCGACTGTCTTGTTACTGTCGACTCGACATACAACCGCTGACTCATCTTTGAATTGTGCGTGCAGAATTTTGCCAGAACTTCGAGGTAGAGACTGGGCGAGTTGAGACAAGCTTGGACCCCATCCGCTCTCCAGTGAAGGACGAAGCTGCCATGAACATGCTCCGACTGGACTCTCGCGTTGCTGGTGTTGTCGACTATCTTGCTCGACTGAAAGTTGCAACGTCGCAGATCGACACAGCTCTCTGGCCAAGGGTGACGCTCCAGAATGACCTTGAGTCTCTGATGACTCGGCTTAATGAGGTTCCCGGTCGAGTGCAAGAATGGAAGAAGTCTTCTGCCCGGTGCGGCCCTAATGAGGCTCTGTCCCTGGTTCGTGTCCACTGCAAGGAAGCGCGAGAAGAGAAGCTGGCAGCAATCAAGGTTGCCAATACCAAGAAGCACGGCTTCCAATCTATCATGGAGACCTTCATTGCTGCTGTCACTCGGATTGCCGACGGAATCGACCTGGACGAATTCGTCGAGCCTGCTAGCCCTCCTCCTGCGGAGTGAACAAACTTTTATGCCTCACCTTAAATTTTCTTCGGAATGCCGAGTGATTTTGTAACCATTAAACTCCTTCGGGCTTGATGCCCGAGTACTTTAATCCGCAGTCCAGAGCCTTAGGATTTATCTGAATTTGGTTTATCTCTGAATATGCTTGTGTTTGTTGTCGAGTGGAACTTATCCTTCACTCGGAATAACCTTTGTACTTGAGATGCAGCTCTGAGGAGGAGATTCCAGTCGTCCTGCATCTCGTCGACCTTGCAAATAGGAATGGAGCGTACGTTATACTTGTGGCGTAGCTCCGAGGAAAAGGTTGCAGTCAACCTGCACCTCGTCGTCCTTGCGGATAGGGATGGAGCGTACGTTGTACTTGTGACGTAGCTCCGAGGAGAAGTTTGCAATCGAGCTGCACCTCGTCGTCCTTGCAGATAGGGATGGAGCGTATGTTGTACTTGTGACGTAGCTCCGAGGAGAAGGTTGCAATCGAGCTGCACCTGGTCGTCCTTGTGGATAGGGATGGAGCATACGTTGTACTTGTGACGTAGCTCCGAGGAGAAGGTTGCAGTCGACCTGCACCTCGTCGTCCTTGCGAATAGGTATGGAGCGTACATTGTACTTGTGACGTAGCTCCGAGGAGAAGGTTGCAGTCGACCTGCACCTCGTCGTCCTTGCGGATAGGGATGTGTTTCAAACTTAGGCGAGTACTGGACTACAGCTAAGCCCCCGAGTGGGAGGGTTGCTCACCACTCGGTAGGATTTTTCAAACTTAGGCGAGTACTGGACTGCAGCTAAGCCCCCGAGTGGGAGGGTTGCTCACAACTCGGTAGGATTTTTCAAACTTAGGTGAGTACTGGACTGCAGCTAAGCCCTCGAGTGGAAGGGTTGCTCACCACTCTGTAGGATTTTTCAAACTTACGCGAGTACTGGACTGCAGCTAAGCCCTCGAGTGGGAGGGTTGCTCACCACCCGGTAGGATTTTTCAAACTTAGGCGAGTACTGGACTGCAGCTAAGCCCCCGAGTGGGAGGGTTGCTCGCCACTCAGTAGGATTTTTCAAACTTAGGCGAGTACTGGACTGCAGCTAAGCCCCCGAGTGGGAGGGTTGCTCACCACTCGGTAGGATTTTTCAAACTTAGGCGAAACGGATTCGCAGCTAAGCCCCCGAGTGAGAGGCTTGCTCACCACTTGGTAGGATTTTTTAAACGTAGGCGAAACGGATTTGCAGCTAAGCCCCCGAGTGAGAGGCTTGCTCACCACTCGGTAGGATTTTTCGGACTTAGGTGAAACGGGTTCGCAGCTAAGCCACCCACTGGGGGATTTAGAGAATAAAAAAGAAACAACAATCATTTATGAGATTGCAAAAAAACTGTGTTTTAATAATCAAACTAGAAGGTATTTCTTATTACATCCCAACAATCTGAAAACTTAAGTGTAAAAGGGGCGGAGCAGCTCCGCATTCCAAGCGCGTCGCTCATCTTTCTTGTGCTCGACGTTGTAAAGGTGGTATGCTCTGTTGTGGAGCACTCTGGTGACGATGAAGGGGCCTTCCCAAGCAGGAGCAAGCTTGTGTGGTTTCTGCTGATCCACTCGAAGAACCAAGTTTCCCTCTTGAAATGCTCGACCTCTCATGTTTCTGGCATGGAATCGACGCAGGTCTTGCTGATAGATGGTCGACCGGATCAAGGCCATCTCTCTTTCCTCTTCCAGGAGATCAACTGCATCTTGCCGTGCCTGCTCTGCTTCATCTTCTGAGAAAAGCTCGACTCGGGGTGCGTTGTGGAGCAAGTCACTCGGAAGTATAGCCTCAGCTCCATAGACCAGGAAAAATGGAGTTCGGCTAGTCGAACGATTGGGAGTTGTCCTCAATCCCCAAAGCACTGATGGAAGTTCATCGACCCAGGCGCCTGCTGCGTGCTTGAGATCACGCATCAGTCGGGGTTTCGGTCATTTGAGAATCAATCCGTTTGCTCTTTCAGCTTGTCCATTCGACTGGGGGTGGGCGACTGAAGCATAATCGACTTGAGTACCTTGGGAAGCACAGAAGGCTCTGAACTCATCAGAATCGAAGTTCGACCCATTGTCAGTGATGATGCTGTGCGGAACACCATATCTGAATGTTAACTCTCTGATGAAGCTGACAGCAGTACTGGCTTCAAGGTTTTTGATAGGCTTGGCTTCAATCCATTTGGTGAACTTGTCGACTGCCACGAGCACATGAGTGAAGCCGCTCCTACCAGTCCTCAGAGGTCCAATCATATCCAATCCCCAAACAGCAAAGGGCCAGACGAGTGGAATGGTCTTCAGGGCTGATGCAGGCTTGTGAGACATGTTGGAGTAAAACTAGCAACCTTCACATTTGTCGACTATTTCTTTTGCCATCTCATTTGCTCGTGGCCAATAAAATCCCGCTCGGTATGCTTTGGCCACAATGGTCCGAGAGGACGCATGGTGACCACAGGTCCCCGAGTGGATGTCATTGAGGATCACTCGACCTTCTTCTGGTGTTATGCATTTCTGGCAGACTCCAGTCACACTTTCTCTGAACAACTGTCCTCTTGTCACAGTAAAGGCTTTGGATCGACGGACGATCTGCCGAGCCTCTTCTTCATCCTCTGGGAGTTCCTTTCTAAGAATGTACGCAATATACGGTACTGTCCAGTCGAAGTGATGACCAAAACCTCCATGATCAAGTCGACCACGACCGGGACTTCGACTTCAGTCGGATCAGTGGCACTCTTTGGTTGTGGGGGCTCTTCAGTGAAAGGATCTTCTTGAACTGAAGGTGAATGAATATGTTCCAAGAACACATTGCTGGGAATGGCTTCCCTCTTGGAACCTATCTTTGCCAGATCATCGGCTCCTTGATTTTTCAGTCGGGGTATGTGATGGAGCTCTAACCCCTCAAACTTCTTCTCTAACTTTCTCACTGCCTTACAATAGCCAGTCATAGCTGGGCTTCTGACGTCCCACTCCTTCATCACTTGATTGACCACTAAATCCGAGTCGCCATAGACCATGAGGCGACGGACGCCGAGTGAAATGGCCATACGCAACCCGTACAGAAGTGCTTCATATTCAGCTTCATTGTTGGAGGAGTCAAAGTGAATCTGGAGAACATAGCTGAGTTTGTCGCCTCGGGGGGATACCAATACCACCCCAGCACTGGAACCATTCAGCATCTTGGATCCATCAAAGAACATGGTCCAATGCTCCAAGTGAATCTGAGTCGGAAGTTGCTGTTCGATCCACTCGGCGAGGAAATCTGCTATTGCTTGGGACTTGATAGCTTTCTTTGCCTCAAACTTGATATCCAAAGGAAGGAGTTCAATCGCCCACTTTGCCACTCGACCAGTTGCATCTCTGTTATTCAGGATCTCTGACAATGGTGCGTCGCTGACGACTGTAATGGAGTGATCAGAGAAATAGTGAGCAACCTTCTTCGTGGTCATGTAAATTCCATAAACAAGCTTCTGATAATGTGGATATCTTTGCTTGGATGGAGTCAGAACTTCAGAAACATAGTATACTGGGCGCTGAACTTTATAGGCTTTTCCTTCTTCTTCCCGCTCGACCGTGAGTACTGTACTGACAACTTGTCCTGTGGCTGCAATATAAAGCAGTAAAGGCTCTTTGCTGATTGGGGCAGCAAGCACCGGCTGGGTGGAAAGCAGGGCTTTGAGCTCTGCAAACGCTGCGTCAGCTTCATCTGTCCACTCGAACTTGTCAGACTTCTTCATCAGTCGGTAAAGAGGCAAGGCCTTTTCACCGAGACGAGATATGAATCGACTCAAGGCGGCCAAACAACCAGTAAGCTTCTGGACATCATGTACACGCACAGGGCGTTTCATCCGGAGTATAGCACCAACTTTCTCTGGGTTAGCGTCGATCCCTCGTTCGGAAACGAGGAAGCCGAGTAACTTTCCGCCAGGAACTCCGAATGTGCACTTTGATGGATTAAGCTTGATATCATACCTTCTGAGGTTGGCAAAGGTTTCAGCAAGGTCAGCCAGCAGGTCGGAACCCTTACGTGACTTGACCACAATGTCATCCATGTATGCTTCCACATTCCGACTGATTTGAGTGAGCAGACACTTCTGAATCATCCTCATGAATGTGGCTCCGGCGTTCTTCAGGCCGAATGGCATGGTGACATAACAGAAGCATCCGAATGGAGTGATGAAAGCCGTTTTTATCTCATCGGGTCCATACAGTCGGATCTGATGATACCCGGAATAGGCGTCCAGAAAAGACAATCGCTCACATCCCGCAGTCGAGTCGACGATTTGGTCGATGCGGGGGAGAGGAAAATGATCTTTAGGACAGGCCCGATTGATATGCTTGAAGTCAATGCACATGCGAAGTGAGTCGTCCTTCTTGGGGACCATGACAACATTGGCGAGCCACTCGGAGTGGTAAATCTCACGGATGAACTCAGCTGCCAGGAGCCGAGCCACTTCCTCACCAATTGCTTTTCTCTTCTGTACGGCGGACCGTCGAAGATGTTCCTTGACTGGTTTTACTTTCGGGTCGACTCGCAAACGATGCTCAGCCAGTCCCCTGGGTACACCCGGCATGTCAGAAGGCTTGCATGCAAAGATGTCCCAGTTCTCACGGAGGAACTGGATGAGCGCTTCTTCCTATTTGCTGTCGAGTGAAGTTGAAATATGAGTAGGAGCAGCACTAGGATCGGTCGGGTGAATATGAATCGGCTTGGTTTCACCGGACGACTGAAATGCAGAATCAGTGGCAGGCTTCTTGGAGCGCAACAAATCACTCGGATCTGCGTTCTTCCGGTATTCTTGCATTTCGACTGCCGCCATTTGTGCATCGGCGATTTTTGAGCCCTTCTGGAAGCACTCTTCTGCCTTCTGCCGATTGCCAGTGATAGTGATCACTCCTCTGGGACCAGGCATTTTCAACTTGAGGTACACGTAACATGGTCGAGCCATGAAACGTGCATAGGCAGGCCTACCCAGAATAGCATGATAAGCACTCTGGAAATCCACTACTTCAAATGTCAACTTTTCTTTGCGGTAATTCTTGGAATCACCGAAAACCACATCAAGGGCGATCTGGCCGAGTGATTCAGCCTTCTTGCCAGGTATAACGCCATGGAAACTCATATTGCTTTCACTAAGCTTGGACATCGGAATGCCCATTCCCTTCAAGGTCTCAGCATACAGGATATTCAGGCCACTACCACCATCCATCAGCACTTTAGTCAGTCGAGTGCCTTCAACAACTGGGTCGACCACCAGCGCTTGCCTCCCAGGGGTGGCTATACGTGCTGGATGGTCAGACTGGTCGAATGTGATGGCAGTCTGGGACCACTTCAAATAACTTGGTGTTGCCGGAGCAACCATGTTCACCTCTCTGTTGATAACTTTCAGTCGACTTTTGCTTTCAACATCAGCAAAAATCATCAGAGTGGAATTGACGTTGGGAAAACCATCATCATCTTCTTCCCTATCCTCACCCTTGTCCGACTCCTTTTCCTTCTCCTTGGGTTGTTTCTCTCGGAACTGCTGGATCAGGAGCCGACACTGTCGAGTGGTGTGTTTAGGGTAAATGAGATTACCCTCTTCATCTTTTTTGGTGTGAATGTGGCATGGTAAATCCAACACATCATTTCCATCTTGATCTTTCACTTTCTTGGGGTTCCACGGCCCTTTGGGCTTCCCCTTGAACTTCCCTTGAGCCACAACTAAAGCTTCACCAGGAATTCCCTCCTCCGGTTTCTTGGGCGACTGTTTTGTGTTTGCCACTCCGGAGTCGGTCTTCCTCTTCACCATTAGCGTACTTGGTGGCAATCTCCATCATCCGAGTCAGGGACATATCCCCTGTCCGACCGAATTTCAGATTCAACTCTCGATACTTAACACCCTCCTTGAAGGCACAAACTGCTTGGTGATCTGACACATTCTCCACTGTATGGTGCAATGTGATCCATCTCTGGATATAATCTCTCAAGGTCTCATTCGGTTTTTGCACGCAGGACTGTAATTCTGTCAACCCTGCTGGTCGTTTGCATGTACCTTCAAAGGTTCTAACAAACACTCGGGCAAGATCGTCCTAACTATATATGCTGCCAGGTGCTAACTGATTCAACCATGCTCTGGCCGAGCGTTCCAACATCAGAGGGAGGTGCTTCATGGCCACTTCATCATTGCCGCCACCGATCTGTACAGCCACTCGGTAGTCCTCAAGCCAAGTGTCAGGCTTGGACTCACCAGTGAACTTGCTGACTCCAGTCGCCAACCTGAAGTTGGGAGGAATCACTGCAGCCTTGATGGCTCTGCTGAAACACTCTGGCCCTGAAACATGCACTCTGCTGCCAGTCGGATAATCTCTGTCATGACATTCTCTGTGTGCCCTGTTCCTGTCAACCAGACCTTGAACGAGAATAGATCTCGCATCAAAGCCCAGCTCAGTGGGGTCGACTGGAATTCTTCGCCCACCACTGTGAGCACTTGACGACGTGGCACATATGACCCACTCCTCGGGGGAAGCCCAAAGCGTCTGTCATCGTGCTGCCGTGGCACATATGACCCACTCCTCGGGGGAGGCGTGGGCACTTGACGACGGTCATCGTGGTCGAGTCGGTGATCATACTGCTCACGGTTTCTGTACTGATCTCGCCGGTCTCCACGTCCCTCATGCCATGGGGGCGATCTTGGGCTGTGAGCCGACTGAACTGTGTCTGCCGTCAAAGATCTGCTATGAATCCTATTCCGCGACTGAGATACTACTGAGTTCTGCTCTCCCGCTGCCTGGAGTAAAGCCCGGATCTGCATCAAACCTCTGCCAGCTTCCGACTGGGAAGGCTGAATCGACTCTGCTATTCGGGCTGCATCTGTGAGATTCTGAATCGGAGTTCGGCATACCTGAGTTGGAGGCGGAAAAAGATGTCGTCGACTGGACTCAGGAATCCGCTGCCGAGCACGCTCGTCGAGTGCGTGCTGGAGGTTCTCCAGTCGAGTGCGCTCAGCCAAGTTGGCCAGGGGCACCTCCTCCAAGGCCCGAGCCTCGGGGGTTTCTCCAACGATAGGAGTGTGAAGTGCATCCATATTGCGGCGGCGGAGCTCTTCCCTCTGCTGCGAAGAAAGAGAATCGGGGCGGTACTCCTCGTGAGCGCACAACGGATCGCCACCGCCATCACCACCGTCATCGCGGGGGAAGCCAGGAGGACTGCGTGGTCCATTGACCATCAAAACTTCCGCCGTGGGGTCACTGCTGTCGCACTCGGATGCGGTCTCAACGGAGCCAGTCAACAGGTCGAACAGGCCGTAGAGAGTTTCGTCGGGCTCGATTACCGCGACTTGTGGGGTGGCCGACTGGCGGGCCACCGTGTGCCTCACCCACCGCTGGAGCCGCGACCGACCGGAACGCTTGCACCGGCGAACAGCGGGGAACGAGGACGCCACAGGAGCCGACCGATACTGAGTCGACGGCTGCCGAAGAAGGACGCAGCGGACGCATGCGTGAAAGTGCGTCGCCCCGCGAACGGGGAGCGCCTCGACGTCGAGTGGAGCCTCTTGGAGCCAGGCGGAGTCGTCGGCGACGAAGACGAGCGCGCCGAGACGGATCTCACGGCCCTCAGCCAATCCACCGCCGGAAACCATGATGATAGGAATCGGAAAAATCGCAACTTCACCAACAAGTCGCTAAGACACCTGCCCCATGGTGGGCGCCAACTGTCGTGGATCTAAGACTGACAGTAGAATGGGGGGTAGGTATGAGGAGGCAAGACCCTAGCTATGGCGAAGTTGTACACACGAGTTTTACGAGTTCAGGCCCTTCGCGGAGGAAGTAATAGCCCTACGTCTCGGTGCCCGGAGGCGGTCGACTGGATTATGCGTGTGTGTGTGTTACAGGGGGTGCGAACCCTTGTGCCAGTGGAGGGGGTGGCTTATATAGAGTGCGCCAGGACCCCAGCCATTCCCCGTTACATAGGAGTTCAATGTACATAAAAAAGGAGCCTTATAGGTAACGTCCGTAATAAAGTGCTATAAATGATCATTAAGTCTATGAGTAAATGCCCGACCGTTGCTGTGCACAGTGACTTTAGATCTTCTGTATGTCGAGTGGTTTCTGTTACGGTCGAGTGACAGTGATTCTTCTGAGTGGAATGTTTCTGGTCGTGTGGATGATGGTACCCTTCGAATGCTTCTTACTTTAGGGTGATGTCCTTGGGGAGGGTGTCTAGGTCAGGCCTATAACCCTACCCTAGGTACATAGCTTCATCAGGGCGCGTCTAGGGCCTGGCGCGCCTTGGTGTCTTGTGTCACTAGGTGGCCCCCTCCGGTAGTTATTTCCTCCAGTATTTCTTAAATATTCCATAAAAATTCCTCGTGAAGTTTTTGCTCATTTGGAGTTGTGCAGAATAGGTAGCCCGACGTAGCTTTTTCAGGTCCAGATTTCCAGCTGCCGGAATTCTCCCTCTTTGTGTGAACCTTGCATATTATGAGAGAAAAGGCATTAGAATTACTCCAAAAGCATTATTATGCATAAAATCATTATAAATAACAGTAGGTAAACATGATGCAAAATGGACGTATCAAGCTTCAAGACTCTACATCTTTGGTTAAGTGATTCACATTGCGTCCATAGGAAAGTCAATACTATCAAAAGGGTATGAGGTTTTAATCATGAATCAATTGCTTAAGTGCTTGAAGATATTGCTCCAAAAATCCTCAACCACCTTCCCTATATCACATCCCTAAAAGCTCAACTTGACCCCACCGAAATCTCCACACCCGAACCCACAGAGTTGACCCTAGACAGAGCCACACCCAAACCCTAACAAACCGGCTTCACTGAGATGACGGTCGGTCTCACTGAATTGCACTAACCAAGTTTCTGTAACCCTTCCACTCCATTTCAGAATTACCAAGTTGGTTTGATCAAAATTACCGAGATGAGGTCTTGCTTAGGTCATTGCACATCGGTCTCACCGAGTTGTTCCATTCGGTCTCACCGAGATGCCTAACGTTCAAATCTTTTACAAAGATCAGTCCACCAAAATTTCATTTCGGTGTCACTGAGTTCAATAAAAAGGTTGTAACGGTTGGATTCTTGGTGAAGGCTATTTATACCCCTCCACCCCACTTAGTCTTTGAGAGACCCATCAGAATGAAACTACACTTCCACCATTCTGAGGGAAAACCACCTACTGATGTGTTGAGATCAAGAGATTCTAATCCAACAATTTGAACCTTGATTTCTAGCCTCCCCAAGTTGCTTTCCACTCCAATCCCTCTCCTACCCAAGACAAATATATGAGAGAGTGATTGAGTGTTGAGGAGACTATCTTTTGGAGCACAAGAGTAAGGGGCTCTTCATCAACAACACCAGCTATTACCTTTTGGAGAGTGGTGTCTCCTAAATTGGTCAGGTGTCACTTAGGAGCCTCCAAGATCTTGTGGAGTTGAACCAGGGAGTTTGTAAGGGCAAGGAGATCGCCTACTTCATGAAGATCTGCCCCTAGTGAGACTAGTCTTTTGTGGACGTAAGCCATGGTGGAATAGGCAAGGTTGCTTCTTCTTGGACCCTTCGTGGGTGGAGCCTTTCGTGGACTCGCATAGCCATTACCCTCCGTGGGTTGAAGTCTCCAGCAGAGTGGACGTACGATAGCACCACCTATTGAAACCATGCCAAAAATCATTGTGTCCTCATTACATTTGATTTCTCCGATCCCTCCTTTATGTTTATATGCAAAGTCTTTACTTTTCGCTGCACAACTCTTAGACTTGCATGTGTAGGGTGTATCTTGACTTGGTAGAATTGCTAAAACCTGCTAGAACTAAAATTGGAGAAAGGATAAGTTTTATTTAGTCAAGTAGTCTAATCACCCCCCATCTAGACATACTTTCGATCCTATAGTTGGTCTTGTTGCTTAGTACCTTTGTGGGAAAGTCTATGTATACACTATGCATGTAACACACTCTACCTTGTAAGATTTTTGACATGATTTATACATGAGATCTTATGATCTCACCCTAGTGTGCAATGAAAATTTCTTGGTGTGTTTATTTCACATTTCTACACCCCCACTTAGTTCTAGGATTTAGGGGGGGGGGGTCTTTTTTTTCCTTTTGGTATGTGCATTGTGCTTGAACTAGCATATCCATTTTGATGATGCACATATCTAGGGGGAGCCTTCCTATTTATCCTAGTCCTAGACAACCTCACACTACTGGAATCAGAGAATTTGCCGTCTGTCAGTTCTTTGCCATCTGCTAGCTGACGACAAAGAAGGTCTTTGCCGTCAACTTACAAAAAGCAGACGACAACGAACTGGCTGATGGAAAAGATGCAATTTGGCGTCAGCCAGTTCTTTGCCGTCCGCTAGCAGAAGGGAAATAGGTTGGGTGGGGTCCGTTTAGGGCAACGCTGTAACAGCCCACCCTCCAACCTCTTTACCGTCTGCTAGCGGACGACAAAGATTACCTATAACGGCCGTTACCCCCACGCCTCCTCTCTCTCTTCTCTCTCTACGCCCCAATCTCTCTCCTCCCCGACCCCCACAGCAGCCGCCGGCCACTGCCCCCGCCTCCCACTGCCCCCGCCGCCTCGGCCCGCCGCGTGCCGCGGCCGACGCCCTGCCCAAGCCGCCCCGTTGCCCTGCCCAGGCCGCCCCGCCGCCTGCCACCGCCCCCACCTCCCACTGAGCTCGCCGCCCCGACCCGTTGCCTGCCGCGGCCGCTGATGAAGCCATGTACCTAGGGTAGGGTCATAGGCCTGACCTAGACACCCTCCCCTAGGACATTACCCTAAATCCAGAAGCATTCGAAGAGGAGTCATCATCCACTCGACCATGAGGCATTCCACTCGGAAGACTTGAAATCACTCGACCATGGAGACTGTCACTCGACCGCCAGAAGTTCTAAAGCCACTCCGCACTGCAACGGTCGGACATTACATCATAGCTTTAATGGTCATTATGTCTCTTTATTACTAGCGTTACCAGTAACGCCCCCCTCTTGATGTACCTTAAACCCCTTGTAACGTGGGCTGGCTGGGGTTCTGGCGCACTCTATATAAGCCACCCCCTCCACAGGCACAAGGGTTCGCACCCCTGTAAACACACACATACATAATCCAGTCGACCGCCTCCGGGCTCCGAGACGTAGGGCTGTTACTTCTTCCGAGAAGGGCCTGAACTCGTAAAACTCGTGTGTACAACTTCGGCATAGCTAGGATCTTGCCTCTCCATACTTACCCCCCTATTCTACTGTCAGTCTTAGTACCACGACAGTTGGCGCCCACCGTGGGGCGGGTGTCTTAGTCACTTGTTGGAGAAGTTGCAATTTTTCCGATCCCCATCATCATGGTTTCTGGTGGAGGATTGGCCGAGGGCCGCGAGATCCGTCTCGGCGCGCTCGTGTTCGTCGCCGACGACTCCGCTTGGCTCCAAGAGGCTCCACTCGACGTCGAGGCGCTCCCCGTCCGCGGGGCAACGCACTTTCGCACGTACGTCCGCGGCGTCCTTCTGCGGCAGCCGTCGACTCAATATCGGTCGGCTCCTGTGGCGTCCTCGCTCCCTGCTGTTCGCCGGCGCAAGCGTTCCGGTCGGTCGCGGCTCCAGCGGTGGGTGAGGCACGCGGTGGCTCGCCAGTCGGCCACCCCACAAGTCGCGGCAATCGAGCCCAATGAAACTCTCTACGGCCTGTTCGACCTATCGACTGGCTCCGCCGAGACTGCATCCGAGTGCGACAACAGTGATCCCGCGGTGGAAGTCCTGATGGTCAATGGACCGCGCAGTCCTCCTGGCTTCCCCCGTGACGACGGTGGCGATGGCGGCGGCGATCCGTCGCGCGTCCACAAGGAGTACCGCCACGAGCCCCTCTCTTCGCAGCAGAGGGAAGAGCTTCATCGCCGTAACATGGATGCACTTCACACTCCTTTCGTTGGAGAAACCCCCGAGGCCTGGGCCTTGGAGGAGGCGCGCCTGGCCAACTTGGCTGAGCGCACTCGACTGGAGAATCTCCAGCACGCACTCGACGAGTGTGCTCGGCAGCGGATTCCTGAGTCCAGTCGACGACAGCTTTTTCCGCCCCCAACTCAGGTATACCGAACTCCGATTCAGAATCTCACAGCTGCAGCCCGAATAGCAGAGTCGATTCAGCCTTCCCAGTCAAAAGCTGGCAGAGGTTTGATGCAAATCCGGGCTTTACTCCGGGCAGCGGGAGAGCAGAACACAGCAGTGTCTCAGTCGCGGAATAGGATTCATAGCAGATCTGTGGTGGCAGACATAGTTCAGTTGGCTCACAGCCCAAGATCGCCTCCGAGGCATGAGGGACGTGGAGATCGGCGAGAACAGTACAGAAACCGTGAGCAGTATGATCACCGACTCGACCACGATGATCATCGTCGAGTGCCCACACCTCCCCCAAGGAGTGGGTCATACGTGCCTCTGCAGCACGATGACAGGCGCCCTCAGAGTGGTGGGCGAAGGATTCCAGTCGACCCCCGAGAGCCGAGCTTTGATGCGAGATCTATTCTCGTTCAGGGTCTGGCTGACAGGAACAGAGCTCACCGAGAAGGTCATGACAGAGACTATCCGACTGGCAGCAGAGTGCATGTCTCAGGCCTAGAGTGTTTCAGCAGAGCCATTAGGGCTGCAGTGATTCCTCCCAACTTCAGGTTGGCGACTGGAGTCAGCAAGTTCACTGGTGAGTCCAAGCCTGACACTTGGCTTGAGGACTACCGAGTAGCTGTTCAGATTGCCGGCGGCAATGATGAAGTGGCCATGAAGCACCTTCCTTTGATGTTGGAGGGCTCGGCCAGAGCGTGGTTGAATCAGTTAGCACCTGGCAGCATATATAGTTGGGATGAACTCGCTCGAGTGTTTGTTAGAACCTTTAAAGGTACATGCAAACGGCCAGTAGGGTTAACAGAGTTGCAATCCTGTGTGCAGAAACCGAATGAAACCTTGAGGGATTATATCCAGAGATGGATCACGTTGCACCACACAGTGGAGAATGTGTCAGATCACCAAGCAGTTTGTGCCTTCAAGGAAGGTGTCAAGTATCGAGAATTGAACATGAAGTTCGGTCGGACCGGGGATATGTCTCTGAGTCGGATGATGGAGATTGCCACCAAGTATGCTAATGGTGAAGAGGAGGATCGACTCCGGAGTGGCAAGCACAAAACAGTCGCTCAAGAAACCAGAGGAGGGAATTCCAGTCGGAAACAGAAGCGCAAAGCCGAGCCAGCTGCTCCTGGTGAAGCCTTAGCCGTGACTCAAGGAAAATTCAAGGGGAAGCCCAAAGGGTCGTGGAACCCCAAGAAAGTGAAAGATCAAGATGGAAATGATGTGTTGGATTTACCATGCAACATTCACACCAAATAAGATGAAGAGGGTAATTTCATTTACCCTAAACATACCACTCGACAGTGTCCGCTCCTGATCCAGCAGTTCCGAGAGAAACAGCCCAAGGAGAAGGAAAAGGAGTCAGATAAGAGTGAGGATAAAGAAGAAGACGATGATGGTTTCCCCAACGTCAAGTCCACTCTCATGATTTTTGCTGATGTTGAGAGCAAAAGTTGACTGAAAGTCATTAACAGAGAAGTGAACATGGTCGCTCCGGTGACACCCAGTTATTTGAAGTGGTCTCAGATTGCCATTACATTTGACCAGTCTGATCACCCAGCGCGCATAGCCACCCCTGGGAGGCAAGCATTGGTGGTCGACCCAATTGTTGAAGGCACTCGACTGACTAAGGTACTGATGGATGGTGGTAGTGGCCTGAATATACTTTATGCTGAAACCTTGAAAGGGATGGGCATTCCGATGTCCAAACTCAGTGAAAGCAATATGAGTTTCCATGGGGTTATACCTGGCAAGAAGGCTGAATCACTCGGCCAGATCGCCCTCGATGTGGTTTTCGGTGATTCCAAGAATTACCGCAAGGAAAAGTTGATGTTTGAAGTCGTGGATTTCCAGAGTGCTTATCATGCTATTCTGGGTAGGCTTGCTTATGCACGTTTTGTGGCTCGACCATGTTACGTGTACCTCAAATTGAAGATGCCTGGTCCCAGAGGAGTGATCACTATCACTGGCAATCGGCAGAAGGCAGAAGAGTGCTTCCAAAAGGGCTCAAAGATCGCCGATGCACAAATGGCAGTAGTAGAATTGGAAGAGTATCAGAAAAATGCAGATCCGAGTGATTTGCTATGAGCCAAGAAGCCTGCCACAGACTCTGCATTCCAGTCGTCCGGTGAAATGAAGCCGATTCACATTCACCCAACCGATCCCAATGCGGCTCCGACTCACATCTCGACAATGCTCGATAGCAAATAGGAAGAAGCGCTCATCCAATTCCTCCGTGAGAACAGGGACACCTTTGCATGGAAACCTTCTAACATGCCGGGTGTACCCAGGGGACTGGCTGAGCATCGTTTACGAGTCGACCCGAAGGTAAAACCAGTCAAGGAAGATCTTCGATGGTCCGCCGTACAGAAGAGGAAAGCAATTTGTGAGGAAGTAGCTCGGCTCCTGGCAGCTGAGTTCATCCGAGAAATCTACCACTCCGAGTGGCTCGCCAATGTTGTCATGGTCCCCAAGAAGGATGATTCACTTCGCATGTGCATTGACTTCAAGCATAGCAATCGGGCCTGCCCGAAAGATCATTCTCCTCTCCCCCGCATTGACCAAATCGTCGACTCGACTACGGGGTGCGGGCGATTGTATTTTCTGGACGCCTATTCCGGGTATCATCAAATCTGTTGAGGATATAACTGTTAGAGTCACCCGCCCAGGAGGGGCCGGGTTACATCATAATGGACATCACGCGAAGCCCGGCACCAAACTTGAAGACGGCGGGTCAATAATGGGCTTAAGACCCGGAGATGGCTTAAGGCTCGTAGTGTTAACCGCCGTTAGGGTGAAACTTGTAGTGTAAGACAAGAATAGTTAAGAGTCCGAGCCGGACACTGTTATGAGCCGGCCGGGACTCTGAGAGCCGCTGGGCGTCAACCTCTCTATATAAGGATGACCCGGCGGCGGTTTAGGAACAAGTAAGACAAACCCGATAACCAGGCAGGACGGCTTAGCTCCTGGTGATCGAAACCCTAATCAATACCACCTCAACTGGACGTAAGCTTGTACCTTCACCGTAAGGGGCCGAACCAGTATAACCCTCGTGTTCCTTGTCCCGTTTAACCCCTTTAAGCTTCCTAGCTGCGATGGCTCCACGACTAAGTCCTTGCACGAGAACATCTGCCGTGACAATTCCACGACAGTTGGCGCCCACCGTGGGGCCAGCGCACGATGGATTTGAGTTCTTGAAGGGTAGCTTCGAAGGGCTCAAGGGATACGCTGTGGGCCGGATGACCAAGAGTCGTCGCGGCAAGCTCTACATTGACGATGCAAACTGGGGCCCCGACGCCGGCTCAATCGAGTACGTGTACCGGGTCCCCTTCGGCGGAATTCATATCTTCATTGGCAAGATTGGTGAGCCGGGCCCTGAACCGGATCTCTGCGCCGATCTCATCGAGACGGCTCAGCGTGCGCGACCCGCCCGGGCTTTACCTGCCTTGAAGCATGCTTTCGTGGGATGTGTCCATGGAGGACTCTCTGAAGGATCCGGATCTGGTGATGAGACGGCCGCCGGCTCTGACGGCGAGTCGTCTACGGATGAGTCAAACTCGTTGTATCAACTTCAAGATGGCAGGCTCGGGGGTTGTTCCGGTGGCGACAGCATTCCGGACCCCTTTGAGCCGCCGAGCCGGGTTGGAATCTTCATGGCCGGCGCGCAACCTGTCCAAAACCCCGCCTCCGGGTCAGGAAGCCCTGTGCCCTCACCGGCTCAGGTGCTGATGGATCTCACAGATAAGATGACGGCCCTGTTGACCGCTACGGTTGCTCCGGCGGACCAAGTTCAGCATGACGTGGAGGTGGCACAGTTAAAGTTGGATCTAGAAAAGGCCAAGGAGGATCTGGCGGCGGAGGGGATCGGGATGGCTGCAGAGAGGGCGGCTCTTGACGCCCAGACTCAGCTGATTCAGGCATAGTCCTTCCGGCTCACGATGGATCAAAACGCGTCCAAGGAGGTCATGAGAAGGAGGCATCAAAAGGCCCAATCTCGACTCCCTCCGGTTTACGATCCTCGAAACCTCTTCAACACGCCGGGTGCGGGGTCTAGTAACCCGCCAGAGATCATAGTGCCCGGGGCTGGGATGCCAATTCAGCCCCAAGCGATGGGACCTCCCCGGGTGAACCCTGCCCCGCCTCAGTACGTACCAATACCACCGGGTCATTATGCCAACCCGTTGGAAAACATGGTCGCCGCGGCGGCGCGGCTGGCGGCTCTCCCAATTGATGGTGACTCTCCAACGGCGGTTGAAACCCGCCGGGTCAGAGAACTCCTTCAGACGGCTCTAGCGTAGCAAGAGGCATATTCTTATAGCCGGGACAGGATTCATTCAACCCCTCGCCCAGGACGGAGCCTGAGTTATAGCAGACATATGGTCTCAGCGACCGGCTCAAGTAATGTCCGACGCCATGACTTGCCTCCTGGCCACGGCCCGGCTCATAACGGAGCCTTTCACGCGGTAGACCAAGACAGAGCACGGCAAGAGGCGGAGCAGGTGCCTCAGTTGACGGCTTACCAGCCACCCCCGGCTTACCCGACGGCTTCCATCGACGGGGTATACCTACGAGGACTGGGGGTGTCCCTTGTCTGGTGCCGGCTCTCTGCAATGAACGTCTGCCCAAGGATTTCAAGGGGCCTAGGAAGGTGCCTAATTACACGGCTGATTTACAACCCGGAGCCTGGATCGAGAGTTATGAGATGGCCATGGATTTGCTGGAGGTCAGCGAAGCGGCAATGGCCAAGTACTTCACCATGATGTTAGATGGGACAACCTGCACTTGGTTGAAAGGGCTGCCACCGAATTCTATCGGGTCTTGGGCTGAGCTGAAAGCCCGGTTCATCCAAAACTTCAAAGATACCTGTAGGCAGTCTATGTCAATTGTGGATTTGACTAACTGTAAACAGCAGGAGGGTGAGTCTACAACCCATTGGGTTCGCCGGGTCAAAGAAATAATACATTCATCTGATAAGATGGATGCCGGCTCTGCAGTCTTAATGTTGGAGCAGAATTGCCGTTTCCTGCCCCTGAAGATGAAACTCGGGCGGCTCAAGCGCGATTGCAATGATATGGGTACGCTGATGGCGGCTCTCGTCAAGTACGCCGACTCTGATAGTACCAAGGATCCCGTGTCAGACGATGAAAGGACAGGGAAGGGAAAGAAGAACGGTAATGGCAAGGGTCCTCAGCATAACCCGGCGAACCAAGGAGGTAGCAAGCATAAGGCTGATGGCAGCATGGAGTTTGTGGCCAATGCCAGCTCACAGGGTAACAACCAGCGACGTAAGGGGAGGCCACCTCCCCGAGCTGGCGGTTCAGGCCCAACGCTTGAGCAGTTGTTGAATGAGCCTTGTCCAAGGCATGGCTCTAGGAAGAAGCCAGCTACTCATCTATGGAAAGATTGCGCAATCATGAAGGCCTTTAAGAATTCCAATGCCTTTAATGGCAACAATGGCTCGGGCGGCGGCTCAGGCGCTGGCGGCTTTCATGGCCCGGGCGGCGGCTCAAATCCTAATCCTCAGAATGTTCAAGGGGGCTTTAATCAGCAGTCCGGCCAGGGTCATCCACAGCAGTAGGGGGATACCAGACCAATCCAAAGCAGCTCAATGGTGGACAGTATCATGTGTTTACCACCAGTCTGTGTAAGCGAGATCAGAAGCTTCATAAGAGGGCTGTGAATGCTGTTGAGCCGGCGGTTCCACGCTATTTAAGATGGTCTGAGCAGCCTATTGTGTGGAGTAGGGAGGATCACCCTCCCCGGGTTGATAATCCGGGTCACCTAGCCCTGGTAGTGGATCCTCAGGTGGGAGGATATAAGTTCACTAAGGTGCTCATGGATGGAGGCAGCAGCATCAACATCCTTTATTATGAGACCTTCCGTCGTATGGGGTTGATTGATAAGAACCTCAGCCAGTCCAATACTGTTTTCCATGGTGTAGTGTCTGGTAAGTCGGTTTATCCAGTTGGTAAAATCGAGTTGGAAGTGGCCTTTGGAGATGAGTACAACTACAGGGCGGAAAAATTGACCTTTGAGGTGGTCAAGATAAGAAGTCCGTATCATGCCATATTTGGGCGGCCGGCTTACGCCAAGTTCATGGCACGGCCATGTTACGTATATTTACAGCTCAAGATGCCGGGTCACAATGGGACCATTACGGTTCATGGCAGCCGAAAGATAGCCTTGGAGTGTGAGGAAGCTGACGCGGCTTATGCAGAATCTATTTGTACAATAGAGGAGTTGAAGTTTTACAAGGACAATGTTGACCCAACAGATATGACATCTCTGAAAAAGCCGACCACGGAGCATGAGACGGCAATGAAATTTAAGTCAGCTGATGAGACTAAACTTGTTGATTTCGTTCCAGGTGACTCATCTCAGCAGTTTAGCATCAGTGCCAATCTGGATCCAAAATAGGAAAGCGCGCTCATCGAGTTCATCCGTGAGAATAGGGACATTTTTTCATGGAAACCTTCTGACATGCCAGGTGTACCTAGAGAACTCGCTGAGCACACTCTCAATATTGATCCGAAATTTAAGCCGGTCAGGCAATTCCTTCGGCGATTTAATGAGGAGAGGCGGAAAGCCATTGGTGAGGAGGTGGCCCGACTCTTGGCGGCTGGGTTTATTGTCGAAGTCTTTCATCCGGAATGGTTAGCTAACCCGGTGCTCGTGCTAAAGAAGAATGGCACCTAGCGGATGTGTGTGGACTACACGGACTTAAACAAGGCGTGTCCGGCTGATCCGTTTGCTCTCCCCCGTATTGATCAAATCATTGATGCTACGGCGGGTTGTGAGCGCTTAAGTTTTTTGGATGCTTATTCTGGATACCATCAGATTAAAATGGCAGTTAAGGACCAGGAGAAGACGGCGTTCATCACTCCCTTTGGAGCCTTCTATTATGTGTCTATGCCTTTTGGACTCAAGAGTGCACAGGCGACTTATCAGCGTTGTGTGCAGAATTGTCTTCATAACCAGATTGGGCGCAATGTTCATGCCTATGTGGATGATATCGTGGTTAAGTCCAGGGAGAAGGAGACCCTGGTAGATGACCTTAGAGAAACCTTTGATAATCTCCGGGTTTACAAGATGATGCTTAACCCGGCCAAGTGTGTTTTTGGTGTTCCCGTAGGCAAGCTCTTGGGTTTCCTGGTTTCTAACAGAGGCATTGAAGCTAACCTGGAAAAGATCAAGGCAATCACCTCTCTAGCTAAGCCGGCGTGTATAAACGACGTCCAGCGTCTGGCAGGCCGCATCGCTGCTTTGAGCCGGTTTATAAGCTGTTTGGGTGAAAAGGCCATGCCACTATACCAGTTGATGAAGAAAACTGATGACTTTATCTGGAATGATGCTACTAATGCTACTTTTGAGGATTTGAAGAAACAGCTGGCTGAGCCCCCCGTTCTTGCTGCTCCGGTTGACAAGGAGCCCTTATTACTGTATGTGGCTGCTAATACATGAGCCATCAGTGTGGCTGTGGTGGTGGAGCGCAAGGAAGAGGGTAAGGAGTATCCGGTTCAGCGGCCGGTTTACTACGTCAGTGAAGTGCTCATTGAGTCCAAACAGCGGTATCCGCATTGGCAGAAGCTTGTTTATGGTGTGTTCATGGCAAGCCGGAAGCTTAAGCATTATTTCCAGGGTCACCCCATCACTGTGGTTAGTTCTGCTCCCCTCGGGGATATCATCCAAAACAGAGAAGCCACAGGAAGAGTGGCTAAGTGGGCTATAGAGCTTGGGCCTCATGGTCTGAAATACGTACCACGCACTGCTGTTAAATATCAAGCTTTGGTGGATTTCATCAACGATTGGACAGAGCTGCAGGTGCCTGAAGAAAAGCCGGATAATACATATTAGACTATTCACTTCGACGGGTCTAGGCAATTGGAGGGCTCGGGGGCTGGAGTTGTTTTAACTTCCCCTAAAGGAGACAAGTTTCATTATGTGTTACGGTTTATGTTTCCCTGTACTAACAATGCGGCTGAGTACGAGGCCTTGCTCCATGGTCTTCGGATGGCTAAGGAGATGAGCTTGAGCCGGGTAAGGTGCTTCGGCGACTCAGATTTAGTGGCTCAACAAGTATCAGGCAAGTGGGATTCCAGGGACCCTCTCATGGCGGCTTATCGCCATGAAGTTGATGCCATTGCTGGACACTTTCAGGGTTACCAAGTAGAGCACGTTGATCGCAGGAAGAACAAAGCGGCTGATGCATTAAGCCGGCTGGGCTCTCAGCGAAAGCCGGTGCCATAATACTTTTTTGGACATCTTGCATAACCCTTCTGTTAAGTTGCCTACAGAGGAGGACTTGGCTGTCCCTGACCCGGAGGCATAGTTGGTGGCAGCTCTCCACATTACCCCAGACTGGACATTACCATACTTGGCTTACATGACCCGGGGAGAGTTGCCTGAGGATGAAACTTTGGCCCGACAAATAACCCGGCGGTCTAAGTCAATGATAATTATCAATGGTGAGCTACATTGCCGCAGTGTCACTGGAACTTTCCAGCGTTGTGTTTCCCCTGAGGAAGGCCAAGATATTTTGTGTGAGATTCACGAAGGGGATTGTGGCCATCATGCCGGCTCAAAATCTCTTGTAGCCAAGGCTTTTCGTCATGGGTTTTATTGGTTGACGGCTCATGCTGATGCGGAGGACTTGGTCAGTAGATGTGACGGTTGTCAGAGGTTCTCACGACGGGCTCATGTGCCGGCTCAGGAGCTGAGGATGATTCCAATTACTTGGCCATTTGCGGTCTGGGGGCTTGATATGGTTGGGCCTTTTGAAAGGTCCAAGGACAAGAAGACCCACCTCTTGGTGGCAGTTGACAAGTTCACAAAGTGGGTTGAGGCAGAGCCAGTTAGCAAGTGTGATGTGGCCACAGCGGTTCAGTTCATGAAAAAGGTGATATTTCACTTTGGTTTTCCACACAGTATTATAACTGACAATGGTACCAATCTGTCTAAAGGCGCCATGGAAGAGTTTTGTCAACGAGAGCATATTCGACTTGATGTTTCATCAGTGGCTCACCCTCAATCCAATGGTCAAGCTGAGAGAGCTAATCAGGAGATCTTGAAGGGCATCAAGCCCCGGCTTTTGGTCCCTTTGCAACGGACGCTAGGTTGTTGGGTGGAGGAGTTACCCTCCGTGTTATGGAGCATTAATGCTACTCCTAACAGGTCTACGGGTTACACGCCTTTCTTCATGGTTTATGGAGCCGAAGCAGTTCTCCCCAGCGACATCCTTCATGACTCGCCTCGAGTGGCGGCTTATGTCAAGGCGGATAATGAACGGGCGCGCCAAGATGCTCTTGACTTGTTGGACGAACAGCGTGATGTGGCAGCAGCTCGCTCGGCGATTTACCAACAAGACCTGCGCCGTTATCACAGCCGCCGGGTTAAGTCCCGGGTCTTCCAGGAAGGTGATCTGGTGCTCCGGCTCATCCAAGATCAAACAGATACACACAAGTTATCCCCGCCTTGGGAAGGGCCCTTTGTGGTCAGCAAGAACTTGCACAACGGGTCATACTACCTTATCGACGTTCGGGAGCACAAAGATTCACGTAAGTCGGAGGAAGAGACCCGTCGGCCGTGGAACATAGCTCAACTTCGGCCTTATTACACTTGAGCCACCGGCTCTCATAATGTACATATTTCTATAGCCATGTATATGTTATGCTAAATAATAAAGCAGGACCTCTGTCCTTTTCTCCTCCAAAGGTAAACGTGTTATTTCCATTACAACATCACATGGTCACTTGGATGTGGACCCGGCTTATGATCGTATTCGAATCTGGCCGTAAACAACATGATCACCTGGGGGCTTCCTGTTCAAACATAGGTCGTATTCGAACCAAAGAGAACATAGCTGTCGATACCCACTTGATTAGGCAACCTGCCGAGCTCATTGGGGAGTTTTCCTTGATCATATTTGAATCATAGCTCAACCCCCTTTGGGAACCGACGTGGATCGTATTCGAATCAGCATCGTTAAACAACTCTTAAAGTCATTTGGGGGCTTCCTGTTCAAACATGGGTCGTATTCAAACCTAAGAGAACATAGCTGTCGATACCCTCTTGATTGGCAAGGCCACACCCACTGGGGGCTATATGATCACATTCGAATCTTAGCTTAACCCCTTTGGGACGATTCTCTGGTCGTATTCGAACCGGAAGCCCCTAAGTTTTGATCTCTTGACTTACAACAAGTTCTTTTGGTCATATCAACAGTGTGCAAGGGCAGCTCTTACTTTGCCGGCTTATTTTTGATTCACAATGTTGATAGCACATAGTAAGTATTATTGATGCTGGTGAACCGGAGTTGAGATCTTAACCTCATCATTCGGGTTACATAAACCGGGAGTGTACTTGAAGGCTTGTAAGTATGCTATTATGGTTACATCGAGGATATAATTGAGGGCCAAGTCTTTGGTGATTTTGGTTCATATTCCGGGTTATATATAAGGTCTATGACTCTCAGAGACTTGTGATTTGTTTTCTATGCAGGATGGTTAAAGACCGTTCTTCAAGCAGAAGGAAAATAAATGATCAATTGTAACCCGGAGGAATATAAAGAAGCAACTTCAATGGAATTAAGCATTCAACACATGCACGATGGCACGACAAGTTAAGTGTTTGTCCTACTCTATTACAAGACTCTCAGAGTCCAAAAGGTGAGGCATTGTTTTAAGGTGTAACCATAAGCCGCCTAAAAGTTAAGGTGCTTGTTGAGTCGAAGCTTCCGGCTCATCCCTCTCCGCTCCTCCGGCTGATTCCATGACCTGGAAGGTTGATGATTTCCAGTCAATGCCGCTCAAAGCTTCAAATTGAGCCTCATCATCAATTAACCCGGCCGGGTCAAATTCTGGGGCGAAGGTATGCTTACGAGTCGGAGGGATCAAGCTGATGGCTTCATAACATGGAGTGGGGATCCTCTGATTTTCCGCGTCGTAGCCCGGCTGATACTTGGTGAGGTCGGTGTCATTCCCAATCAGGGTGGCCACCGGGCGCACGCTCTTCACACAGGCAGCAAAGTCTTTTTGATCAAAGGGGGTGCCGTCTTCCTTCAGGCTGGGGTATCCAAGAGCGATGTCGGCCGGGTCTAGCTCCAGAAGGAAAGCCTTGGCCCGGCTCAAAGCAGCTATAGCTCCGGCTCTTGCAGAGGCCCGTCTTAGCTCTTGGAAGCGCTGAGGAAGAACGGCAAGCCGCCTGAGTACATCCGCCAGGTGAGTCGGAACCTCGTTGGACAGGGCCACAACGGCTAACGCACGCTGTGACCCGGTATAGAGTTGCTCCACCAAGGTGTACACGGCTTTCAGCTTGGTCAGAACGTTCTGGTTAAGGTTGGAGCTTCTGGGACCTGTTTAACAAAGTCAGGTAAGCCGATGGCAGTAGTGGGACTTATGAGACGTAAAGAATGAAAACTTGTTAAAATCTTGCAGAATGACTTACCGAAGATTGCGGAGACCATCTGGGACACATGGCGTTTTAAGCCGGAGAGTTCGGCGGTTCTCTCAGTTAGAGCAGCCTCTGCTTTTTCGGCCCGGCTCAGCAAGGCGGTTCTCTCCTCGGCCCAAGTTTTTCTTTCTGTTTCAAATTTCTTCTTCAGTTTTTCCTGTGCAGCAACACTGAACTCGAATTTAGCATTGGCCTTCCGGGTCTCAGTTTCCTGAGTTTTCAGGCGGTTCTTCAGCTCAGAGATTTCAGATTCAAATGTCTTGCAGGCAGCCTGTACAAATTCCGGATTACAGTGTGAATAATCATCATGCAACATTGAAGTCCCAAGCGCTTTGCAAAGCAAAGACACTTGGCACTTGGGGGCTAATGTATGTTGAGAGACTCTATTTATAATTGCCGGTTCATGAAGGTAAGCCGGAAGTTAAGTCTACAACCTATTCTATCATAAGTAATAGACTTGGGGGCTAGCATGGTAAGGATGATTATGGAGTAAGCGAGAGAGTTGTACCTCAGATTTTTGCTGTAGCTACTTCACCATGTCAATCTCCAGGTCCCGACTGTTGTGCACTTGACTAATGTAACCCAAAACAATGTCGCTCAAGTTCGCATAGTCGGTAATCTCCAGTCTGGCCCTGCGGCGCTCCAGCAGTTCTTCTTTGGCAGAGCATTTGGCCAGCACAGTGGGCCTCCCCGGTTCGACAAATTCTGTCCGGGTGATTACAACGTCCGGGTCATCGGCCGGCTGAGCTGGGCTGGGGATCTCCGGGTTAGTAGAGTTCTCTATGACTGGCTCGTCAGTTGGAGCGGTGGCTTCAGGAGCTGAGGCAGATGGCGGCTCTTGAGCAGAAGCCTCCGGTTCAGTCAGGACCGGTTCTTTGAACGATTTGTTCTTCTTCGCCCTCTTGCTGAGCTTTGCTTGAGCACTGAAAGGACAATAGGTTAGTACAAAAGCATGAGTAAAGATAAGCACATCATAAGATGATCATCATTACCCGGGGGCGGTCTTGAAAGCCGGCAGGTTAGATTGCATAGAGTCACCAGAGGAAGGTGAAGTTTCCTGATAATTTGAATCAGACGAATTGAGCGGTTGACGGGTAACGCCCGCTAAAGGATGAAAAGGGTATAAGTTGGAGATAACCTCGGTCCGGCATTTCCTCGATGCTTCGGGTAAGCCGGAGGAGAGATCTGCATCCTTGTTGGCCCGGGTTTGTCTCCGGCTCTCATGAATCTGTTGCTTCAAAAGAAATTGAGGATCTTGATAAGCTAAAGGATGTGAAAATCTTACTTTCCGGGTTACTCTTCGGACTTTCGGCCTTGGCAAGGGCTCCGAGTCGGAGGAAAGTATAGTTACCTCTTTAGTCACCGGATTACTTGCTCCGATATCATCCTGCGGATAATCAAGTCAGTAAGGTGGTTAAAAAAACAGACGAAAAGCAGAATAAGAGCCTGACGAAACAAGGGTTACCTCTGACTCGGAGCTATCGTCTAGCTGAAGCAGCTCTGAGGCGCTAGGCTTACTCCCCTTCTTGCGGGGAGCGGCTCTCCTGGCGGCTTTCTTAGCCTTCCTGGCCTTTTTAGCCGCCTCATGGTCGTACTTGACCTTCCAGAACTTGTCATTAGCCTGAAAAATATGACAAAGATTTCTTAAGGTTCAGATGAAAGCTATTAAAAGGGAAAGCAAGGTGCTCAGGTCAGTGGTTTACCGCCGGAGCCGGGTTAGCTTGGCAGAAGGGGCTTAAGCCGGTTCTCCCGCAGTCTGCTAAGCTCTCGTTCAAGAGGGACTTGGTCATGTCGTCCACGACGTCCTCAGGTAGATCGCTGGGGCTGTGCCGCAGAGGGTCATCCTTCCGGCCCGTGTAATTACACATTAAGCTGGGGCGGCGGCTCAAGGGAATCACCCGCCAAGAAAGCCAGACCCGGACCAGATCAACACCGTTGAGGCCATTTCCCAGAAGAGCCTTAATCTTGTTGATGGTAGGGATCAATGGTTGACGCTCAGCTTGAGATAGCTTGTCTGGCAGGGGGTGATTTGGCTCCAGACGCAGAGCACGAAAGCCGGGCAGAGGGTTCTCATCAGCCGGAGAAGTGTCATGGCAGTAGAACCATGTCTGGTTCCAGTCCTTTGGGTGGCTTGGCAGCTCAGCATAAGGTAAAAGGCAATCTCGCCGTCGTTGAATGGAGATTCCGCCAAGCTCCAAGCCAGGCCCGTTTGTGCACTCATTCTGGCGGTTCAGATAGAACAACTCCCTAAAAAGCAGTAGGCTGGGCTCTTCGCCAAGATATACTTCGCAGAATACTTGAAAGTTGCAAATATTTGACACGGAATTGGGTCCTATGTCTTGCGGCCGCAGATCAAAGAAGTTCAACACATCTCTAAAGAATTTTGAGCCGGGCAGTGCGAAGCCCCGGCTCATTTGATCCGCAAATATCACCACCTCGCCATCTCTTGGTTGAGGTCTTTCCTCCGACGGGTTAGGGGCACGATAAGACATGACCTCCTTCTTGGGCAGGTAACCCGTCTTCACGAAGTCAGCTAAGGTTGCACGTGATGGGTGCCTTGGGAGCCTTGGGCGGCATTGTGAAAGATGACGCCTATGACAAAAGGAAATGTCCGGTTCAACTATAAGTCGGAAGAAGTTTACAGTTCAGCACTCAAAATGGCGGCTTATGAAGGGGCCTAATGATATATGGATAATTGTGTCGGGTTATCTAAAGCCGCTGTGGGCATCGTAAGTAATTCAAGTTGTTTATAGCTTTATCATAAATGAGCCGGAAATTTTACAGCGCGTGGCCTCTTTTAAGCCATAGATATGAGCCGCCATAGCTAAACAGATGCAATTTTTGACTAAGTGTGGTGCAAACAAGTTTCACAGATCGCAGTAATTATTTTGGATCAAACGATCGGCTAAAAAGAAAAATTTCTAGACCTAGAACTGACACAGATGAAGTTCATAGGCTCGAAAGGGGCCTCTGTGCAATGGAAAGGATCTATGTGCGTTCGGAAACGGGTGCGAAATGATTACCGCATCAGTTTTATACTGTCTAAGGATCAGGAAAAGGTGGTAAAGGTGGAATCCATCAAAGTGTTCGTGATGAACGGTGACGAACACCGACGAACTCGAAGATCGCTAATGCGGATCTAAGGAACAGGGAGGGGAGAACTTACAGATGCAGAGTTACTGCAGAGATCCGTCGCGTTTTTCTGGTCAAGTCAGGTTGATGCAGCGGCCTGAGTTGGTGAAGACGAGGAGATCCGCGGCGGCGGCGCTGGAGCTCGAGCGGCAGTACAGTAGCGAGAGGAGGAAGTCGATGGAGGCGAAAAGTGAAGGAAGGCTCGTGGGCCGGGCTTATTTATAAGGTGCGGCTAATAAGTGGGCGCGAGAAACGAGGAGGCCACGGTGTAATTATCTCGCCACAGAAGCGCCTCGATTTTCAGGATGGACATTAAAGATAAAGATCCATTGGGATATGACAGAATAAAAAATGAACTTAATGGAAGATGACGTCATGGCGGGTTATCAGGAATCCAGAAGATGACGTCACGGCGGGTTAAAACCTCCGCACAAATGTAAGCCGGAGGATTTTCTCAAAGGGATTGAAGATTGACATGAACTGGTTCAAATCAATCTGGGGCCTAATGTTGAGGATATAACCGTTAGAGTCACCCGCCCAGGAGGGGCCGGGTTACGTCATAATGGACATCACGCGAAGCCCAGCACCAAACTTGAAGACGGCGGGTCAATAATGGGCTTAAGACCCGGAGATGGCTTAAGGCCCGTAGTGTTAACCGCCGTTAGGGTGAAACTTGTAGTGTAAGACAAGAATAGTTAAGAGTCCGAGCCGGACACTGTTATGAGCCGGCCGGGACTCTGAGAGCCGCTGGGCGTCAACCTCTCTATATAAGGGGATGACCCGACGGCGGTTTAGGAACAAGTAAGACAAACCCGATAACCAGGCTGGACGGCTTAGCTCCTGGTGATCGAAACCCTAATCAATACCACCTCAACTGGACGTAGGCTTTTACCTTCACCGTAAGGGGCCGAACCAGTATAACCCTCGTGTTCCTTGTCCCGTTTAACCCCTTTAAGCTTCCTAGCTGTGATGGCTCCACGACTAAGTCCTTGCACGAGGACATCTGCCATGACAATTCCACGACAAGATCCGACTGTATGGACCCGATGAGATAAAAACAGCTTTCATCACTCCATTCGGGTGCTTCTGTTATGTCACCATGCCATTCGGCCTGAAGAACGCCGGAGCCACATTCATGAGGATGATTCAGAAGTGTTTGCTCACTCAAATCAGTCAGAATGTGGAAGCATACATGGATGCCATTGTGGTCAAGTCACGTAAGGGTTCTGACCTGCTGGCTGACCTTGCTGAAACTTTTGCCAACCTTAGAAGGTATGATATCAAGCTTAATCCATCAAAGTGCACATTCGGAGTTCCTGGCGGAAAATTACTCGCTTTCCTCGTTTCCGAACGAGGGATCGACGCTAACCCAGAGAAAGTTGGTGCTATACTCTGGATGAAACGCCCTGTGCGTGTGCACGATGTCCAGAAGCTTACTGGTTGTTTGGCCGCCTTAAGTCGATTCATTTCTCGCCTCGGTGAAAAGGCATTGCCTCTTTACCAACTGATGAAGAAGTCTGATAAGTTCGAGTGGACTCCTGAAGCTGATGCAGCGTTTGTAGAGCTCAAAGCCCTGCTTTCCACCCAACCGGTGCTTGGTGCCCCAATCGGCAAAGAGCCTTTACTGCTTTACATTGCAGCCACTGGACAAGTTGTCAGTACAGTACTTACGGTCGAGCGGGAAGAAGAAGGAAAAGCCTATAAAGTTCAGCACCCAGTATATTAGGTTTCTGAAGTTCTGACTCCATCAAAGCAAAGATACCCACATTATCAGAAGCTTGTTTATGGGATTTACATGACCACGAAGAAGGTTGCACACTATTTATCTGACCACTCCATTACAGTCGTCATCGACGCTCCATTATCAGAGATTCTGAACAACAGAGATGCAACTGGTCGAGTGGCAAAGTGGGCGATCGAACTCCTTCCCTTGGATATCAAATTTGAGGCAAAGAAAGCTATCAAGTCCCAAGCAATAGCAGATTTCCTCACCGAGTGGATTGAACAGCAACTGCCGACTCAAGTCCACTCGGAGCACTAGACCATGTTCTTTGATGGCTCCAAGATGCTGAATGGTTCCGGCACTAGGGTGGTACTGGTATCCCCCCGAGGAGACAAGCTCAGATATGTTCTCCAAATTCACTTTGATTCCTCCAATAACGAAGCTGAATATGAAGCACTCTTATATGGGTTACGTATGGCCATTTCACTCGGCGTCCGTCGCCTCATGGTCTATGGCGACTCAGATTTGGTAGTCAATCAAGTGATGAAGGAGTGGGACGTCAGAAGCCCAGCTATGACTGGTTACTGTAATGCAGCGAGGAAGTTGGAAAAGAAGTTTGAGGGGTTAGAGCTCCATCATATACCCCGACTGAAAAATCAAGCAGCTGATGATTTGGCAAAGATAGGATCCAATAGGGAAGCCATTCCTAGCAATGTGTTTTTGGAACACATTCATACACCTTCAGTTCATGAAGATCCTTTCACTGAAGAGCCCACACAGCCTAAGAGTGCCACAGATCCGACTGAAGTCGAAGTCCCAGCCGTGGTCGACTTGATCATGGAGGTTTTGGTCATCACTCCTGACTGGACAGTGCCATACATTACGTATATCCTTAGGAGGGAACTCCCAGAGGATGAAGAGGAGGCTCGACAGATTTGTCACGCCCACGATGCGGCTATATCTCCCATGTGTCGAGGAACAACTTAGTGGCATAACCGCGTTGTGGTTTTGTCGCAAGAAGGGTCATCTTCACACAATCCCATGTAATGAACAAGAATGGTATAACGAGAGTTGGCTTACAATCGCCACTTCATACAATACATAAATATAATTTATACATCATCCAAAATACACACATAGACCGACTACGGTCAAAATCCAAATGAAAATAAGATAACCCCAAATGCTAGATCCCCGATCGACCCAACTGGGCTCCACTACTGATCATCAGGAAAAGACACATAGTAACGACCCCGTTCCTCGTTGAACTCCCACTTGAGGTCAATCCCATCATCTGCACTGGCATCGTCGGCACCTGCAACTGTTTTGGTAGAATCTGTGAGTCACGAGGACTCAGCGATCTCACACCCGCGAGATCAAGACTATATAAGCTTATAGGAAAGGATGGTGTAATGAGGTGGAGCTGCAGCAGGCACTAAGCATATATAGTGGCTAACATACGCAAAAGAGAGCGAGAAGAGAAGCAACGGAACGGTCGTCATCTAGTAATGACCAAGAAGTGATCCTGAACTCCTACTTACGTCATTCATAACTCAAACCGTGTTCACTTCCCGGACTCCGCCGAGAAGAGACCATCACGGCTACACACACGGCTGATGTATTTTAATTAGGTCAAGTGACAAGTTCTCTACAACCGGACATTAACAAATTCCCATCTGCCTCATAACCGCGGGCACGGCTTTCGAAAGATAATACCCTGCAGGGGTGTCCCCAACTTAGCCCATCATAAGCTCACGGTCAACAAAGGATAAACCTTCTCCCGGAAAGACCCGATCAGTCTCGGAATCCCGGTTTACAAGACATTTTGACAATGGTAAAACAAGACCAGCAAAGCTGCCCGATGTGCCGACAAATCCCGATAGGAGCTGCACATATCTCGTTCTCAGGGCAACACCGGATGAGACTAGCCACAAGTAAAACCAGTCCTCAAGTTTCCCCAAGGTGGCCCCGCAGGCAGCTCGGTTCGAACCAACACTCGAAGGAGCATTGGCCCGTGGGGGTCTAAAATAAAGATGACCCCCGGGCTCGCGAAAACCCAAGGGAAGTGTAGGTGGTAGGTGGTCAAATGGTAAAACCAAGGTTGGGCCTTGCTGGAGGAGTTTTATTCAAGGCGAACTGTCAAGGGGGTCCCATAAATCACCCAACCGCGTAAGGAACGCAAATTCAAGGAACATAATATCGGTATGACGGAAACTAGGGCAGCAAGAGTGGAACAAAACACCAGGCATAAGGCCAAGCCTTCCACCCTTTACCAAATATATAGATGCATTAATTAAATAAGAGATATTGTGATATTCCAAAAATATCCATGTTCCAACATGGAACCAACTTCATCTTCACCTGCAACTAGCAACGCTATAAGAAGGGCTGAGCAAAAGCGGTAACTTAGCCAAACAATGATTTGCTAGGAAAGGATGGTTAGAGGCTTGACATGGCAATATGGGAGGCATGATATAGCAAGTGGTAGGTAGCGCAGCATGGCAATAGAATGAACAACTAGCAAAGCAAAGATAGAAGTGATTTCGAGGGTATGGTCATCTTGCCTGCAAGGTTCTCAGAGTTGTTGAAAGCTTGATCCTCGTAAGCGTACTCAACAGGTTCCTCGTTCACGAACTCGTCTCCCAGCTCTACCCAACACAGTAACACAAGCAATGGAACCACAATCAATCACGGGAAATGCACAAGCAACATGATGCAAAACATGAAAGATATGTGAGATGGGATATGCGATGCATATGCGTGCTCCGGAAGGAAAATGATGAACAAGGCAGTAACTTGGCAAACCAAGCATGCCACTAGAAAGATGAGATGATTTCGGTTGAAATCGATATAAAGATCACCGGAAACGGATGGACGGTTTGCAAATGACAAGCAAAACAAGAATGACACGAATCTGTGATTAACAGCATGATAGCACTTAGAATGCAACAAGTAACAATACTGCAGCACTCCAACATAGCAACAAAGCATATGGAAGTAATCTAAAGGAGAAGCTTGACAAAAGATGAACACTGAGCTACGGCTAGATCACAATATAACAAGCTCAAACAAGCATGGCAAAAGTGCAAAAGATAACAGGTTCACAGACAGTGAAATTACTGGACATGCCTGAAACAGCATCAGGTAGCAATGTTCAGAGCACGAAATGAACATACTACAGGAACTTAACATGGCAAAACAAGGCATGGTAGTATTCTAATAGATGCATATGACAAAAGTCCCTTACTGACCATAAGCCAAAAAGGACCAGAAGATATGATGGCAACCATGTAAACATAGCAAGTTTCGTTATCAGGTTTCAGACTTAGCAGAAAACAGAGCATGGCAGAAACAATAATATGAAGGCATCTTGGTGAGCTTTATGAACTCAGCACAAAGCAATGCATGACAAAACAAGCATACCTACAGCACTATGGCAAGTTTATGAAGCTATCCATGGCAAGAGCAAATACATAGCATGTATGGATCAACTTCAATAAGCTTGGCAAAATTGAATAACCCGTAAACAATCTGCCAGAAATATTTTATAGCCAAAGTAGAGCAAGATTGAGTCATTCTATGGCCCTCCATAATTGCAAAAAAGGGCATGAATGGATCAGTTACAACAATATCTACAAAACATCCTTACTGAACATCTCCAAAATAAGTATGGGTCTCTCTGTAGCCACATGGATACATAGCAACAAAATAACAGCAGACAGAGACTTAGTAAATTTACTAAGTCCCTGAAATCAGAAACATCACGAAGCCTAGTTTGCATGCTTGTGCTAGTCACCACATAGATCACAAAAATACATGGCATACACCCCTGGAAAGATGGCATGGTATACAACAAAACACATGTAGAGCTCATGCCCATAAGATGCACATATTAAATGCAACAAAAATAACAATTCCTCAAGTTCTGATAAGTAACAGCAGTTAACAGCAACTAGCACTCTTGCAACAGAGATTTGAGCATCAAGATGGACTCAAATAAACATGATGCAATGTAACTAAATGAAGAGCATCACGAGAGGAACATTTCGGTATATTACACGCACGAAACAGAGCTATATACAGAGAGTTATGATGCGATGAACATGGGCATGTACTGTAAGAAATAAAAGACTTGGAGAATAAAACGAGGGGGAATAGAAGTCAACCGAGGCTTTTCACCAGATCTGGATCGAGCTTGGTGGCTCGCCAGAGCTCGGGGAGAGGACGGCGAGGGAGAGGACGGTGAGGGAGACCGGAGGGGGGACACCGGAGCGGCGGCGTCGGGCGCTGGGCGCGCTCGGG
>NC_057814.1:141472377-141499634 GCF_018294505.1 Triticum aestivum
CGGCGGGGCGAGTCGGCGGCGTTGGTGGCGGTGGCCGGCGAACGGCGGAGCGGCGAGGCACGGCGGCGCCGGCGCAGGAGGGCGCGCGCGCGGGGACGAAGGGCGGCGGCGGCTCGGGGCGCACGGGGGCGGAGCGCACGGGCCCGCGGGGGCTGGTTGCGGGCCTCGGCGGGCCGCGGCGTACGGGCGGTGGCCGGGCCACGTGGCAGGCGCGGAGTGGCTGCGGGGCGGCGGCGGCTTTGTCCGGCGCGGTACGGACACGTCCGGCGGCGCCGGAAGGCGATTTTTAGGGTTTTGGACTGCGAGATCTCGGGGGGAGGTGCAAATATATAGATAGAGGGAGCTAGGAGAGTCCAAATGAGGTGCGGTTTTCGCCCACACGATCGTGATCGAACGACCTAGAGCATGGAAGTGAGTTTTCTGGGTTTTGGGCTGTTTAGAGAGGGGTTTTTGCTGCACACACAAACGGACTTTGCGGTTACCCGGTTAACCGTTGGAGTACCAAACGACCTCCAAATGGAACGAAACTTGACCGGTGGTCTACCGGTGGTATACCAAGGCCACTTGGCAAGCCTCGGTCCATTCCGAGAGCGTTCAACATCCGCTCACGAAAAGAAAACAAGAGGGGTGCACCGGAGGAGGTGGGAGTGCCGGATTGCAAAACGGACAACGGGGAAAATGCTCGGATGCAAGAGACGAACACGTATGCAAATGCAATGCACATGATGACATGATATGAGATGCATGACATGAACAAAATGCAAAACGAAAGACAAAACCCGACCACGATGGGAATATCATAACACATAGCCGAAAATGGCAAGAGTTGGGGTTACAAATATGGAAAGTTACATCCGGGGTGTTACAACACTCCACCACTACGAGAGGATCTCGTCCCGAGATCTAGGACTGAAAGAACTCCGGATATTCGGAATGGAGATGGTCCTCGCGTTCCCATGTGGCTTCTCGGTCGGAATGGTGCGACCACTTCATTTTCAGGAATTTGATTGACTTGTTGCGAGTCTTGCGCTCAGTTTCTTCAAGAATAGCAACGGGGTGCTCATGATAAGACAGATCTTCTTGAAGGTCAATCTCTTCAAAGTTGATGGTGCGCTCAGGCATCTTGAAGCACTTGCGGAGCTGTGACACGTGGAACACATCGTGCACGTTCGCGAAGTTGGAAGGAAGCTCAAGTTGATAGGCGAGGTCACCTCTTTTGCCAATGATCTTGAAAGGACCCACGTATCTAGGGGCAAGCTTCCCTTTGATACCGAAGTGGCGAGTGCCTTTCATTGGAGAGACGCGGAGGTAGACATGGTCTCCGATCTCGAAAGCCACATCACGGTGCTTACTATCATAGTAACTCTTCTAGCGCGATTGCGCGGCTTTGAGATTTTCATGGATGACTTTACACATTTCTTCAGCCTCTGTGATTAAGTCATTGCCAAGAAGTTGGCGTTCACCAGTCTCTGACCAATTGAGAGGAGTACGGCACTTTCTGCCATAGAGAATCTCGAATGGGGCCTTGCCCGAACTCGCTTGGAAGCTGTTGTTGTAGGAGAATTCGGCATATGGAAGACAATCTTCCCATTTCATGCCAAAGGAAATGACACAAGCCCTGAGCATATCTTCAAGAATTTGATTGACTCGCTCGACTTGGCCACTAGTTTGAGGATGGAAAGCTGTGCTGAAGCGAATGATGGTGCCCATGGCCTTCTGGAACGAGTCCCAGAACTTAGAGGTGAAGATGCTTCCACGATCTGAAGAAATCAATTGTGGAATGCCGTGCAAGGAGACAATCCTGGAGGTGTATAGCTCTGCCAACTGAGCTGCTGTGATAGACTCTTTGATTGGAAGGAAATGAGCCACTTTAGAAAGCTTGTCGAGGACAACGAAGATAGCATCATTTCCACACTTTGACTTTGGAAATCCAGTCACGAAGTCCATTTCGATATGATCAAACTTCCACTCTGGGATAGCAAGAGGTTGGAGGAGACCAGCTGGTCGTTGGTGTTCTGCTTTCACTCTTCGGCAGACATCACATTCATTCACGAATTGAGCGATTTCTCGCTTCATTCGTGTCCACCAATACGACTGCTTGAGGTCATGGTACATCTTCGTACTTCCAGGATGAATGGAAAGAAGAGAATTGTGCGCCTCGTTCATAATGACTTTCCTTAGATCACCTTTAGGAACCACAATCCGGTCCTCGAAGAATAAAGTGTCTCTGTCATCAATGCGATAGCACTTGTGTTTGGAAAGACCCTTGTCGATACCACGTTTCACCTTCTTCACCATGGCATCAAGAAGTTGTGCCTCACGAATTTGATCTTCCAAAGTAGGAGAGACTATGAGGTTGGCAAGAAAGCCTTGAGGAACAACTTGGAGATTCAGCTTGCGGAAAGCTTCACAAAGATCCGTGTGGAATGGCTTGAGGATTAAGCTGTTGCAATAAGCCTTCCTGCTCAAAGCATCTGCAATGACATTGGCTTTTCCTGGAGTATATTCAATACTCGGATTGTACTCTTGAATCATTTCGACCCATCGAGTCTGCCTGAGATTGAGGTTGGGCTGAGTGAAGATGTACTTGAGACTCTTGTGATCGGTGAATATGTCCACTTGTCTTCCCAACAAGAGATGTCTCCATGTTATTAATGCATGGACAACTGCCGCCAACTCAAGATCGTGAGTGGGGTAGTTCTTTTCATTGGGCTTCAACTGACGAGAGGTATAGGACACAACTTTCTTCTCTTGCATTAACACAGCACCGAGACCTTGGAGAGAAGCATCATAGAAAACTTCAAATGGCTTGGATTCGTCAGGAGGAGTTAAGACAGGAGCTGTGACGAGTTTCTCTTTGAGAGTGTTGAAAGCAACGTCACACTCAGGAGACCAGACATACTTCACATGCTTCTGGAGGAGGTTGGAAAGAGGCTTTGCAATCTTAGAGAAATTCTCAACGAATCTTCGGCAATAGCTTGCAAGACCAAGAAAACTGCAGAGCTGCTTGACATTCTGAGGAGGTTCCCAATTCACAATTGCGGACACCTTCTCGGGATTAACCGCGATGCCCTTGGCAGAGATGATGTGACCAAGGTAAAGAACTTCATCGAGCCAAAACTCACATTTTGAGAACTTAGAATTGATACTCTCTGAGCTTGTCGAGCACCAATCGCAAATGTTTGGCATGATCCTTCTTATTCTTGGAGAAGACCAATATATCATCGAGATACACCAGGACGAATTCATTGGTATAGGGGTTGAAGATGAAATTCATCATCCGAGAGAATGTTGGAGGAGCATTGACAAGGCCGAAAGACATGACAGTATATTCATAAGAACCAAAGCTTGTTCTGAATGTTGTCTTGGGAATATCTTCTTCACGAATGCGAATCTGATGATAACCCATACGAAGGTCAAGCTTGGAGAAAACTTTAGCACCCTTGAGTTGCTTGAATAGCTCATTGATGTTGGGAAGTGGATACTTGTTCTTGATTGTCTTCTTGTTCAATGGACGGTAGTCGACACAAAGTCGGTCCGTGCCATCTTCTTCTGGAAAAAAAGAACACCACAACCCCATGGAGATGAACTCGGTCTGATCAAACCCAGACGCTCTTGTTCATCGAGCTGTTTCTTCAATTCCTTCAGCTCCTTGGGTCCAAGCTTGTATGGACGCTTGCAAACGGGTTCAGTGCCGGGCTCAAGATTGATAACGAACTCAACTGGCCGGTGAGGAGGCATACCCGGAAGCTCTTCTGGAAAGACATCTTGATACTCACAAACGACTAGAATCTGAGAGATGGCATTCAATTCGCCCTTCTCATTGAGAGAAAATAACCGAATGGTTTCATCACGAGCGGCATAAATAATAACATCCTCAGAAGAGTGTGTCAAATGAATTTCCCTGGCAGCACAATCAAGTTGAGCCTTGTGCTTAGAAAGCCAGTCCATCCCGAGAATTAGATCAATATCCGAGTCACCAAGAACAATTGGAGAAGACAGAAATTTATAGTTTCCCATCTTGATGGAAACATCCGGAACAATCATGCTGGAGCTCAAACGCTTAGCCGGAGAAAAAACTTGCATTGCTCTAGATAATTCCTCTATGTCAAAATTGTGCTTCGATGCAAATGGGTATGACATGAAAGAATGCGATGCACCAGTATCAAAAAGAACTTTTGCAGGAATATCATTAACTGAGAGATTACCCATTATCACATCAGTAGATTCCTCCGCTTGATCTGCATTCATCATTTTCACCTTTGCAGCCTTGGGATTATGCTTGACCACTGCATTGCTGGAAGATCTGACAGGAGGAGGAGGCGGAAGGCACCTTTGGTTGAAGCACTTGTTAGCATAGTGACCTTTCTGCTGACACTTGTTGCAAGTCACCTCTGAGAGTGGACGATGATAAGGAGCATTCGAATTTGAAGCTTGATTCTGAGACTTGTTCTGATAGCCAGAGTTGGAAGAGTGGGAAGATCCATGGCCACCTTTGTTCTTCTGCTGGTAAGGCTGACGAAACGGAGGAGGAGGAGGCAACCAGAACTTCTGTTGCTTAGCAGCCACAAGTGAGGAAGAAGAAGACTGAACTGCGTCCCTGGCTCTCTTCTTAGAAGCCTCACACTTGAGCTGAGCAGCCTCTTGCTTCAGTGCCATGTTATAGAATTGATCAAACTGAGTAGGCTCAACAAGAACGAGAGCTAACTGCAGATCCTCTCTAAGGCCACCTCTGAAGTGATAGATCATGCTCTTTTCATCAGGAACGTCTTGTTTAGCGAAGCGAGCAAGTTTCTGAAACTGGATGTTGAATTGATACACGGACATGCTGCCTTGCTTGAGATTGCGGAACTCCTCACGCTTGCTCTCAACAACACTTTGTGGAATGTGGTGCGCTTTGAAGTCCCGACAGAAGTCAGTCCAAGTGATCACACGACCTCCTCTGGAATCTTTGTATTGTTGATACCAATTAGTAGCTTGGTCCTTGAGCTGAAAAGAAGCAAACTTGACATAGTCCTCAGGCCTGACATTGCTACATTCAAAATGCTTGTTGATGTCCATGAGCCAATCATCGGCATCCGTGGCCTCGGCACAGTAGCTGAAAGACTTGGGCTGATTTGCGAGAAACTGGTTGAGGGTAGCGAAATGAGGCTGATTGTTGCCTTGACCTTGATTTCCTTGATTGCCTTGCCCTTGGGTGCGTTCTTGCAAGAGTTGCAGAATCATCTGAGCATTGGCGTTGGTGGCTGCCATGATAGCTTGCCATGCCTCCGGAGGCGGAGGTGGTGGCGGAGGGTTCGCCTGACTCCCTTCATTGCGTTCCGGATTCTGACGCGTTGGCGGAACCATCCTGAAGAGGATGACATCCGTTAGCATCTTGATAGACAAATAGACAAGTTGAATCAACGAATAGAAATTGCAACATATAGTCTTCACAATAAACATTCGAACGAGGATGAACGAATGAATTCCATAGTAAATCATCACACTTCCATTAAGTTGAGAAGCCACTTAGAAAAAGGTATGGAATCAACATTTGACTTCGAAGCAACTCGAATACCACAATTCAAAACAAAACAAAGTATTGGCTTGCAGAATAAGCCGAAACAAACATATGATAGATATTTCGTCCGAAGTTTTCGTGGTGGGGCCCACACGGGCTCGATCGTACAGCACCATCATGTACAAGGCAGTGCACATGACATACGAAGCGTCCCCGAGTCGGCATAGCCAAGGACTCTTTAAGACACTACGAGACCATTGTAAAACCAACCGTGGAAAGGCGGACCACTAGACGTCGAACCCCAATCTCATATCATGCGTCTGTCGGAAGGATATCCTAGGAGCTACTTGAATTCCCACTTATAAACTCCTGAAACTTTCTGGTTATGCAATCTGGTGTTGGGGATACAGGGGACACAAAATATATCACCCAAACTAGCAATCCCTAGATCCAGCTGTATCCATCCGTCAACACATAACCAAGAAACCTTCGGAAATCGTGTACCTCAACCTTCGAAAAGCATCCGTTATACGAGTTATGGCAATACTCCCGAACTCCCGCCCCAGTACTGGGTAGAGAGCAACCCTCCCACTCGGGGGCTTAGCTGTAGTCCAGTACTCACCTAAGTTTGAAAAATCCTACCGAGTGGTGAGCAACCCTCCCACTCGGGGGCTTAGCTGCAGTATAGTACTCGCCTAAGTTTGAAAAATCCCACCGAGTGGCGAGCAACCCTCCCACTCGGGGGCATAGCTGCAGTCCTGTACTCGCCTATGTTTGAAAAATCCCACCGAGTGGCGAGCAACCCTCCCACTCGGGGGCTTAGCTGCAGTCCAGTACTCGCCTAAGTTTGAAAAATCCCACCGAGTGGCGAACAACCCTCCCACTCGAGGGCTTAGCTGCAGTCCAGTACTCGCCTAAGTTTGAAAAATCCCACTGAGTGGCGAGCAACCCTCCCACTCGGGGGCTTAGCTGCAATCCTGTACTCGCCTAAGTTTGAAACATGTCCCTATCCGCAAAGACGACGAGGTACAGGTCGACTACAACCTTCTCCTCGGAGCTACGCCACAAATACAATCTGCGCTCCATCCTCATCCGCAAGGACGACGAGGTGCAAGTCGACTGCAACCTTCTCCTCAGAGCTGTGCCACAAGTATAATGTGCGCTCCATCCTCATCCGCAAGGACGATGAGGTGCAGGTCGACTGGAACCTCTTCCCCAGAGCTGGATCTGAAGTACAAAAAAATATTCCGAGTGAAGAACAAATTCCTCTCGAAGGCAAGCACAAGCATATTCGGAGATAAACCAAATCCAGATAAATCCTAAGGTTCCGACCGCGGATTAAAGTACTTGGGCATCAAGCCCGAAGGAGTTTAACGGTTACAAAATCACTCGGCATTCCGAGGCAAATTTAAGGTGGGGCATAAAAGTTTGTTCACTCCGCAGTAGGAGGGCTGGCAGGCTCGACGAATTCGTCCAGGTCGATTCTGTCGGCAATCCGAGTGGCAGCAGCAATGAAGGTCTCCATGAAAGATTGGAAGTCATGCCTCTTGGTGTTGGCAACCTTGATCGCTGCCAGGTTCTCTCCTCGCGCTTCCTTGCAATGGACACGAACCAAAGACAGAGCCACATCAGCGCCGCACCGGGCAGAAGATTTCTTCCATTCTTGCACTCGACCGGGAATCTCATTAAGTCGAGTCATCAAAGACTCGAGGTCATTTTGGAGCGTTGCCCCTGGCCAGAGTGTTGTCTCGATTCGCGACATTGCAACCTTCAGTCGAGCAAGATAATCAATAACACCAGCAACACGAGATTCCAATCGGAGTACATTCATGGCAACTTCGTCTTTCACTGGAAATTAGATGGGGTCCAAGCTTGTCTCGACTCACCCAGTTTCTTCCTCGAAGTTCCGGCAAAATTCTTCATGCACAATTCAAGGATGAGTCAATGGTTGTATGTCGAGTCGACAGTAACAAGTCAGTCGGGTCAAAGAAAATACCTTCAAGCATGACGAACAACTTCATAGCAAGGCCTCCCACATAGTTCTCCAGATCGTCCCTCTTGCGAGCAATGCCTTCCATCTTCTCGTTCAGATTGTTCTTGTCCTTTTTCAGGCGAGTCGCTTCCTTATTGGCTTCGTCAAGGACAGTTTTTAGCTTGGCGTTTTCTTCCTCCAGTTTGCCGACTGAAGCTAGCTTCTGTTCTGCGAGTGCAGTTTTCTCATCAGCTATTTTCTGTGCGGCCGCTAGATCTTGGTTCTTTTTTGCCAGAGCTTGGTTCAGTTTCTCTGAAAGAGTCAATGCTTGGTTCAGAAAAAGCAGAATGAAATTCAGTTCAGAGATAAATGAGTCGGCAAGTCTTTCTTACCAGCGGCTTCATCCTTGCCTTTCTGCAGATTTGTCTTGGCCAGCTCTAGATCGAGGTTGAGTTGAATCTGCTGCCTCTCCAGGTCAGCAAAACGAGCTCCAAGTTCACAAGATTTCTGCAACCAAAGAACAAGTCAGTCGACGGATGGAAAGATTGGTTATTTCGGAGAGATAAAGCATTAAAGTCGGCAAATTCTAAGAATACTGCCAAATCAAACATCCAACAGTTGTCTCGGGGACTACACCCAGTGGGTGCACTTAGTGTGCCCCCACTGGTCCGGTTTTCACTCGACACGGTCTGTCCAGGTTGAGTGTTAAAAAAAGTTGCTCTCAGACCATAGTCGACTGCCTGCAGTCGACCACGGTCTCGGGGACTACACCCAGTGGGTGCACTTAGCGTGCCCCCACTGGTTCAGGTTCCACTCGCCATGGTCCGTCTAGGTCGAGTGAGGAAATTCCGATTCTCAGACCATAGTCGACTGCCCGCAGTCAACTATGGTCTTGGGGACTACACCCAGTGGGTGCACTCAGCGTGCCCCCACTGGTTCAAAGATTCAATCGACAACAACATAGTCAGCTCAAAGTGCTAGTTTACTTAGTGACAAGTTAAAACACCCAGTGGGTGGACAAATGCAAAGCGCAAACCGATGGAAAGATTCCTCCAAGAAAGTTTTCAGGTACCATATCCTAGCAGAACAAGCGGCAAGCTGAAGGGTCAGTCGGTGATCAACTAACCTGGACGTTGCTCTAAAGTGCTGAACTGGCGTCGTAAGCAGCTTGGCTAGCCTCTCGGATCACCTTCATCCGCTCCATCATGATGCTCGCTTGGCGAATAGCCTCCTTGGCAGCACCCGTTTGGTCCTCTCGGACGTGATGTGCGGCGAAGAGTGAAGATGGATCGACTGGAGTCTGGGCAGTCGACGCTGAAGGCTGGGCACTCGTCAGCGGTATGGCAAACATCACAGCAGTCCGATTGGTGTCGCCGGCTTCCTGGACCACCGGTTCCGTCACCGGCGTCGACAGAGGCGCCTTGTCGGCTGACGTCTTCCTGTTTCCTCTTTTCCTGGGCCTCAGCGGCACATCTTCATCATCATACGGAAGGTCAATTACATTGGGAAGAGCTGGGAAAAAGATCGACCACCAGAACTCAGTCGACCAACAAAACAGTCGAGAAAATAAAGACAAGATTATGAGAGTGGTACTCGGATTAGAGGTGACTGCATCCTCCGTTTCCTTGTCCTCATTCTTGTAAGCAGAAGTCCCAGAGGTAGCAGCACTGCAAATTCCAGAATTCAGTCGGTCATGTCTGCTGAAATGAGTCGACTCAAATCCAAATTCATACTAAACCAAGAAATCAAGTCCAACTAATACCCGGAAGCAATGGGGATGGCCACTTTGATCTTAGGCAAGGCCTTCGGCGGTTTGGACGGCGCAACTTTCGGGTGCTTCGGTTCCTTTTTAGTCGATACTGGAGAGGACGTCCGAGGGCGCTTTGATGACTGCCCGGTTTGCACGGTCGCTTTGCCGCGGACGCTGGCTGGATCGTGGGTGTGCTTGGACCGCCTTTCCCTACGGGGAGGAGAGTCGACCTCTTCTTCATCGCTCGGGTCGTCGCTATCCTCGTCCTCTTCACCATCGGAATGCCACTCGCCACTCTCGCCTCCGCTCGCCTCTCCCTCTGGGTCCTGCTCCTGCTCTCCGTTGGGCATTGAGTACATCTCAGTCAGGGCCTGGAAGACAACAATCAAGAAAGAAGTCAGTCGGGTGACAGCAAACAGTTATTTGATAAATCAAGAAGACACTCGACCATTTGGAGTTGTACCTTGTCTGTTTCGTACGTGTTGTTGAGTGGAGGGATCCTCCTGGATCCCCTAGGGTTATCTTTGTTGCCAGTGATACCCCTCAGCCACCCCTCCAATGTAGCTTCATCGACTTCCTCTGGATGGATCCGAGTGGAGTCGTCAGTGCCCGAATACATCCACATCGGATGGTCACAAGCTTGAAGTGGTTGAATGCGTCACCTGAGGAGACCTCCAACAGATCCATGCCGGTTGCCCCATCACGGACAAGCTGAACTACTCGCTCGACCAGCACCTTCACCTGTGCCTTCTCCTCTGGGATTACTTTCAAGGTGGAGGGCTTCTTCACTCGCGCCACGGAAAAGGGGGGAAGTCCAGTCAACTGTCTTGGAGTCGGCTGGTCCTTGCACTAGAACCAGGTCGACTGCCACCCTCGGACCGACTCGGGAAGGATCATGGTTGGGAAAGAGCTTTTACCCCTCATTTGAATTCCAAGACCCCCGCACATCTTGATCACATGCGTCCTCTCGGCACTCGGGTTGGCCTTCTTGACCGACTGAGAACGACACGTGAATATGTGCTTGAAGATACCCCAGTGTGGTCGACAACCCAGGAAGTTCTCGCACATAGACACGAAAGCAGCAAGATACACGATGGTGTTTGGGGTAAAGTGATGGAGTTGCGCCCCAAAGAAGTTCAAGAAACCTCGAAAGAAAGGATGGGGAGGCATAGAAAACCCGCGGTCGATGTGAGTAACGAGGAGAACACACTCACCCTCCCGTGGCCGCGGCTCGATCTCGTCCCCCGGGAGCCGCGCCGATTCCTGGGGGATCAGTCCCCCCTCGACAGGTCGTCGATGTCGTCTTGACGGATCGCTGAGCGAATCCAATCGCCCTGGATCCAGCCGGGCGGCAGGCCGGACCTCGAGGAAGATCCGCCCCGGCTGGACTTCTTCCCCTTTGCCTTCGCCGTCGCCTTCTTCGCGCGCTCCAATGCCACCGTCTTCTCCTTCCCCATCGTAGCAGACAGAGATTGAACGGAGCAGCGGCGCCGGGGCAGGAGCGGATGCGGTGGAGAAAACAGAGAAGGAAGAGGAAGAATGAGAGCGCACTGTTCAAAAACCCCGGACCGACGCCTTATATGAGGTTGCTTCCGAGTGACTGACTTGTGGACCCGGGCGATCTTATCAAATCCCGCAACAGTCGCGCGAGCGATACATGGCGAAAAAGGCGGCGCAGAAATCGAGGTGGCCCTGCCTTATCCAGCCCGATTGCTGCTTCCTCCTCCGCCCCACGCGCTTCCCGAAAATTCAAAATCCCGCGAGATCCGCGGGCAGCAGAACAACCCGTCAGACGGAAGATTTTTTCCCATACCAACAGTCGAAGCTTAACAATGAAAGTTCACTCGACAAAACCAAGAATGGATCAAGGCGACTGAACAAGAATTTGAAGTCATCATGATTGTTCGTTTGATCCTTGGACAAGACGTTTCCGAAGCGCAAAAGTTGAATCGGAGAGATTATCAACTCCTTCTCCACTCGAACCCTGAACCATTCGAGGGCTAATGATGAAGCCATGTACCTAGGGTAGGGTCATAGGCCTGACCTAGACACCCTCCCCTAGGACATTACCCTAAAACTAGAAGCATTCAAAGAGGAGTCATCATCCACTCGACCATGAGGCATTCCACTTGGATGACTTGAAATCACTCGACCATGGAGACTGTCACTCGACCGCCAGAAGATCTAAAGCCACTCCGCACTGCAACGGTCGGACATTACATCATAGCTTTAATGGTCATTATGTCTCTTTATTACTAGCGTTACCAGTAACGCCCCCTCTTGATGTACCTTAAACCCCTTGTAACGTGGGCTGGCTGGGGTTCTGGCGCACTCTATATAAGCCACCCCCCTCCACAGGCACAAGTTCGCACCCCTGTAAACACACACATACATAATCCAGTCGACCGCCTCCGGGCTCCGAGACGTAGGGCTGTTACTTCTTCCGAGAAGGGCCTGAACTCATAAAACTCGTGTGTACAACTTCGCCATTGCTAGGATCTTTCCTCTCCATACTTACCCCCCCTATTCTACTGTCAGTCTTAGTACCACGACAGCCGCTACCCTGCCCAGGCTGCCCCGCCACCTGCCACCGCCCTCGCCTCCCAGTGCCCCAGGCCGCTCCGCCTCTCCCTTGCGGCGGATGCTGGAGCCCTACCGTGAGGCAAGCCATGGTGCCGCCCCTCCCTTGCGGCAGCCCTCCTCCACCGGGCAGCTCCTCCACCGCCCCTCCTCCATCGGCCCGCTCCTGCACCGGCCACCCCCGTCCCAAGGTGAGATCTCTGCTCCTCTTTTTCTGTTTTTTTCTTCTGTTTTATTAGATTTAGTTTTTTTAGGTTTAGGTTTACATTTAGTTTAGGTTTTAGTTTAGGTAAAGAAGAAAGATGAAAGATGAAAAATAATAAAAGAAGAAGAAGAAGAGGAAGAAGAAGAAGAAGAAGAAGAAAAGAAGAAGAAGAAGAAGAAGAAGAAGAAGAAGAAGAAGAAGAAGAACAAGAAGAAGAAGAAGAAGAAGAAAAAGAAGAAGAGGAGGAACCATGCCAAAAATCATTGTCTCTTCATTACATTTGATTTCTCTGATCCCTCCTTTATGTTCATATGCAAAGTCTTTACTTTCCGCTACACAACTCTTAGACTTGCATGTGTAGGGTGTATCTTGACTTGGTAGAATTGCTAAAACCTGCTACAATTAAAATTGGAGAAAGGATAAGTTTTATTTAGTCATGTGGTCTAATAACCCCCATCTAGACATACTTTGGATCCTATAGTTGGTCTTGTCGCTTAGTACCTTTGTGGGAAAATCTATGTATACACTATGCATGTAACACACTCCACCTTGTAAGATTTTTGACATGATTTATACATGAGATCTTACGATCTCACCCTAGTGTGCAATGAAATTTTTTTGGTGTGTCTATTTCACATTTCTACACCCCCACTTTGTTCTAGGATTTAGGGGAGGTCTTTTTTTCCTTTTGGTATGTCCATTGTGCTTCAACTAGCATATCCATTTTGATGATGCACATATCTAGGGGGAGCCTTCCTATTTATCCTAGTCCTAGACAACCTCAGACTACTGGAATCGGAGAATTTGTCGTCTGTCAGTTCTTTGCCGCCTGCTAGCTGACGACAAAGAAGGTGTCGGAGTAAATGGCCACGGGTAGCCTAACCGACTCCCCCTGGCTCTTCGAAAAATTGCCAGGCCAATCGAGCCTTCAAGCATCCAGAGCACGGGGCCGCCTTCCTCTGGCCGGCTATCCCCAAGGCCGACTACCAGAAGGCGACCCGGCCTCAAAAAACCTTCCCGAAGAAAGCTACGAGATGGCCGACTCCAGGAAGCCGGCCCCAAAAGGACCGACTCCCAGAAGCCGGCCATGAAGAAGGCCGACTCCCAAAAGCCAGCCAAGACTGCACCCACCAGGGCTGCACCCACATAACGGTGATAAGACGGGGCGTGGCCGCAGTACAGCCTAGCACCCCCAAATCCCGGAGCATGCATGGCCACAGGGCGCCGTACGGGTCAGCCATCCCCCGTCCGGCGCAGCACTGTAGCCATGTTGACCGCGACATCACCCACGACAGGCGCCAGTACGTCCCGCGGGCGGCGGGCCCATTCTGTCAGAGAGACGCTCGAAGGCGGCCCGGCCTCCCCTAGTCAGCCTGGGGCGTAGCCGGCTCCAATAGCCGGCTACCTCCCTCCCTCGAAACATGTGCATCATTAAGGAGACAAGACGAGGTGAGGCTACAGTGAGAGCCCGCCAGGCGGCGGCACTGTAGCCACGCTTACCTCAACAAAGCCCTCGTCGTCAGGGGCGAGGCAACAGTAACCAGCCGCCGACAAGGCCCCCAGGCGGTGGGGCCGGCCTGTCGGCCAAGAGGCCGGCAGCCGGCGGGACCCACCAGTCGGCGGGCCCCAACGGCCGGCGGAGAAGCCATCGAGCACAGACACTGAAGGTTGGGACCCGCACCCAGCCGAATTACGATTGTACCCCTGGGGGTAGGCCTATATAAACCCCCTGGGACACCCATGCAAAGGGTTGATCTCATAGAGTTTTACACACCACATAGAGAGAAAAGGAGAGCTAGCCTTGCCCTTCTTCTCCCCCTAGCCAAATAGCTTAAGGAGCACTTGTAGCTACTTGTGTTGATCTAGTGATCATGCGGAGACCCCGCAGAGCAGGACTAGGGGTGTTATCTCCACGGAGAGCCCCGAACCTGGGTAAGATTCGCCGGCGTGCATGTCTTCGCCTTATCCCGTTTCCAGGCACCGGCGATGTCTTACTGGCTCCCACAATGATTAGCCACCCGTTGGCATATGTCGCACCTACCACCCGACATTTGGCGCCCACCGTGGGGCCAGGTGCACCGTCGTCCGGAGACCTGTTCTGGACGGGAACCTTTTTTCTCCCCCGCGAGCGTAGCTAGCCCGCTACGCCCGATGGCGCTTGCCCTGACGCGCTGCAAGGCGTCGACGACGCCTGCGCGGCGAGCTGCCTCGCCGACCTTCTTGGCGAGACTCGCATCTCCGACGAGCCTACGTCTGACGCGGGCAAAGACTACCCCGAGAGCCGCCTCGTCAGCCTCCTCGACCAGCTTCACGTCTCCAGCGAGCTTGCTGTGGACTTGGAGTCGGTCAGCTCCACCGACCCGATGCTTGTCGACTCCGACACGGCATCGCTTGACGCCTTCCCCATCAACGTGGTGATCGTCGACGAGCCTCTCCCTCGAGCCAACAGTGGCAGCAGCGCTATCACGGAGGTGCTGGTCATCAGCCACGGCGCCGTCTCGGGCGAGAATGCCCACGACGCCCTACAAGCGGCGCTGCACGACTTGTCCATCCCCATCCCGGCCGACGGCGACGCCGAGACTCTGGAGGCACGCCGCCTCGCCCTCATCGCGGAGGGCCAGAAGATAGCGTCCATGAGACGCCTCACTGAGGCTCACCAGCGCAAAATCGACCGCGCCGCCTTTGGTACGCCGCCTCCTGGCGGGCCGAGCCGAGCCGGCCTCGTCAAGAAGCGCGGCGCGGCCATCGCCAGCATGCTGGGAGCAGACCGCCCAGTCTACGCCACGCCACTCGAGAACCTGCATGCCGCTCAGGCGGCCGTTGACGAGCTAAATGGGCTGGGGGCTGATGAGCTCCCCTACATGACTAGACGCATCCAGCAGCTGATCGACGCGGCCGCAGAACGGCATGAAGCCGGAGCCCGCGCTGAGAGTCCTCCCCCACGCCGAGAACATGCCGCGACATCCCGGATGCCGACTGCAAGCGGCGCCCGCGCAAGAAAAGACAAGGAGCCGGCTGCTAGCCGCAGCCGGACTCGGGTCACCATTGAGCGCGACGCAGAAGGCCGCCCCCGAGCGGTGGAACGACAACGCCATCCGCCTCCCCCCCGCCTTGTGGGGAGGGATATCCCACCCCGCCGCCTGTCACGCATCCGAGTCTCGGTGGCCGACTAGGCCACCGCGAAGGAGTCGGCGAGAATGATGCCCGCCACCGGATCGACCGCCTAGCGCGATCCCTGGCGCTAGAAGAAGAAGATGATGTTGGCCCGCCTTGCTTTGGCCCCCGCATCCGCGACGAGCCCTTCCCCAAAGGGTTCTCACTCCTAAGAGACACGCCAAAATACAACGGCTCCGTGAAGCCGGAAGATTGGTTGATCGACTACTCTACCGCAGTCAGCATAGCAAACGGCAACAGGCGCGTTGCCGTGAAGTACGTCCCTCTCATGCTTCAAGGCACGGCACGCACCTGGCTGAACAGCCTCAAGCCCTACAGCGTCAACAGCTGGCTAGACTTCACGGAATTCTTCGTCCGCAACTTCACCAGCACATAGAAGCGGCCTTCCAAGCCCCGCCAGCTCTCCTTATGCGTCCAAGGGCCCAGCGAATCGACTCGCGACTACCTCACGCGTTGGGCCGAGCTCCGCAACTCCTGCGAGGGGGTGCACGAGGTTCAAGCCATAGAGTACTTCACCGCCGGGTGCCGAGAGGGCACCCTCCTCAAGCACCGACTCCTCTGCGACGAGCCGACTACCCTCGACGAGCTGCTGATCATAGCGGACAAGTACGCCACGGCCGATTCCTTGATGAAGACCGAGCTCCGAGTGGACGCCTCTTGAAAGGTGCTCGCTCCGGCTCCCAAGACGCCGGCTGGTGACTCCAACCGACGCCCCTACCAGAACGACCACAAGCGCAAGGCCCCTATGCCGCCTTCCACCAGTCGGCAAGTAGCCACCATCGAAGACGAACAGCCCGAAGAGCGGCCCGCGCCCAAGAAGAAGGGAGGCAGGCCGGCTTGGCAGCCGACCTTCTCCTACGAGCAAACCCTCGATGTCCCCTGCAAGTTCCACAGCGGCGCGAAGCCGTCCAACCACATGACCCGGAAGTGCCATTGGCTCACGCGGATCTCCAAGGGTGAGGGGCTGGTGCCACCTCCACCTCCTGGCTCGCCGCCTCCAGCCCCTCAGCAGCCGGCTGTTCGACCAGCAGTCGGAGCCATTCAGGATGAGTTCCCAGATGAGCACGCCGCCTACGTCGTCTTCACGAGCCAGATTGAAGACAAGCGGAGTCGGCGCCGACAGCACCAAGAAGTCAACGCGGTCGCCTCCAGCAACCTCGAGTTCATGCATTGGTCTGAAAGGCCTATCAGCTGGAGCCGGGCCGATCACCCAGAGGTGATGCCGTCTCCCGGCTCCTACGCATTGGTGTTGGACGCCACCCTCGCGACGGAAAGGCGAGCTGCCCGTTTCTCCCGCGTGCTGATTGATGGTGGAAGCAGCATCAACATACTGTACCGCGACACCATGGAGAAGTTGAACCTCAAGGCGAAGCAGCTCATGCCAAGCCGGACTGTGTTCCATGGCATCGTACCAGGCCTGTCCTGTTCCCCAATCGGCAAGATCAAGATGGATGTTCTCTTCGGAGACAAGGATCAGTTTCGCCGAGAAGCGATCTGGTTTGAAGTAGTGGATCTAGAGAGCCCTTACCACGCCTTGCTTGGCCGACATGCCCTGGCCAAGTTCATGGCTGTGCCCCACTACGCCTACCTCAAGATGAAGATGCCGAGTTCAAAGGGGATCATCACCATAGCCGGAGACTACAAGAAGTCCATCGAGTGCGCTGCGACCAGCAGCCGACTGGCCGAGTCCCTCGTGATTGCTGAAGAGAAGAAGATGCTGGACCGAGTCGTGGCCATGGACGGCAAGCAGCCGGCCCTGTCCCCCAGCCCCAAGGAATATGATGCTCAGGGCTCCTTCCAGCCGGTCAAGGAGACAAAGAAGATACCTCTGGACCCGGAGAACCCAGAGAGGTTTGCTGTCATTGGTGCAAACCTGGACAGTAAATAGGAAGGCGAGCTCGTCGACTTCCTCCGTGAGAATCGGGACATCTTTGCATGGTCCCCAAAGGACATGCCGGGTGTTCCGAAGGATTTCACCGAGCACAAGCTACATGTCCGAGCGGACGCGAAACCAGTCGAGCAGCCTCTCCGCCGACTGTCGGAGGGGAAGAGAAGGATCGTAGGAGGAGAGATAGCCTGGCTCCTGGCCACCGGCTTCATTATGGTGGTGTTTTTTCCAGAGTGGCTTGCCAACCCGGTCTTGGTGTTGAAGAAGAACAATAAATGGCGTATGTGTATAGATTACACCAGCCTCAACAAAGCCTGCCCCAAAGATCCATTTGCCCTACCACGGATCGATCAAGTGATAGACTCCACAGCCGGATGCGAGCTGTTGAGTTTCTTGGATGCTTACTAAGGATACCACCAGATCAAGTTGGACCCAGCCGACCGCCTGAAGACCACCTTCATCACACCATTCGGAGCTTTCTGCTACCTAACTATGACATTCGGCTTGAGGAATGCCGGTGCCACTTTTCAGCGTTGCATGCAGAAATGCCTCCTCGAGCAACTCAGCAGAAATGCCCACGTCTATGTAGACGATATTGTGGTGAAGACGGAGAAGCGCGGCACCCTGCTGGAAGACCTCAGAGAAACATTTGCCAACTTGCGCTGATTCCAGATCAAGCTCAACCCTGAGAAATGCGTGTTCGGAGTACCGGCCGACCAGCTTCTAGGCTTTTGGTCTCCGAACGCGGCATTGAGTGCAACCCAGTGAAGATCAAGGCCATAGAGAGGATGGAGATTCCTACCAAGTTGCGAGACGTTCCGAAGTTTACCGGGTGCCTGGCCTCCCTAAACCGCTTTATCAGCCGGCTAGGGGAAAAGGTTCTCCCCCTGTACCGACTCATGAAGAAGTCCACCCACTTCGAGTGGAACGACCAAGCAGACCAAGCTTTCCACGAGTTGAAGAAGATGCTGACCACACCACCTGTCCTGGCAGCACCGACTGAGAAAGAGCCCATGCTCCTTTACATTGCTGCGACTAGCCGAGTGGTCAGTACAGTCATCGTGGTCCAGCGACCAGAAGAAGGCCGAGCTCAGTTAGTCCAGAGGCCGGTATATTATTTAAGCGAAGTACTGTCCACCTGGAAGCAAAACTACCCGCATTACCAGAAGATGTGCTATGGAGTGTACTTCGCCGCCAAGAAGCTGACGCCCTACTTTCAAGAGCATCCCATCACGGTCGTATGCACTGCCCCGCTTGCCGAGATCATAGGCAGCCGGGATGCATCCGGCCGGGTGGCTAAGTGGGCCATTGCGCTGGCTCCTTACACGATATTCTACCAGCCCCGCACCACCATCAAGTCCCAAGCATTGGCCGACTTCCTTGTCGACTGGGCTGAGACCCAGTACCTACCGCCGGCTCCCGACTCCACTCATTGGCGGATGCACTTTGATGGATCCAAGATGCGCACCGGCTTGGGAGCCGACCTCGTCCTCACCTCTCCCAAGGGCGACAAGCTCAGATACACATTGCAAATCCATTTTGCCACCTCCAACAATGTGGCTGAGTATGAGGCGCTCATACACGGGCTCCGGATAGCCAAAGAACTCAGCATACGCCGGATCCTGTGTTATGGCGACTCGGATTTGGTGGTCCAGCAGTCATCTGGCGACTGGGACGCCAAGGACGCAAACATGGCGAGCTATCGATTCCTCGTCCAGGAAATCAGCGGATACTTTGAAGGGTGCGAGTTCCTCCACGTGCCACGGGCCTACAACGAGCAAGCAGATGCCCTGGCACGGATCGGCTCCACCCGACAAGCTATACCAACCGGCGTCTCTCTCCAGCGCCTCCTCAAACCGTGTGTCAAGCCGTCTCCAGAATCAGACTCCATCTTCGTACCGCCTGCCCCTGATGCAGTCGGATCCGACTGGGGGAACCCAGCAGGCGGCTCGGGGACCTCGACAAGCGGCCCGGGGACTGCCGTAGTCGCACCCGGCTCGGGGACTTCAGAACCCGGCCCGGGGACTGCAGCAGTCGGCCCGGGGACTGAAACGACACAACAGGCGGTGGCCGACTCCAACCTTCACCACCCAACCCACGCACCCGAGTCACAATAGCCGTACTGACAACAGAAGAAGTCACAGCTCCATCATGGGCCCAGCTCATCCTCAACTTCCTAGTAACACAGAGAGCTGCCGACTGATGAGATCTCGACAAGACTAGTTCAACGCCGAGCCGGAGCATACGCAATAATAAACAGAGAACTTGTTAAGCGTAGCGTCACTGGAGTCTTCCAGCGCTGCGTCGAGCCAGAGAAGGGCATAGCAATCCTCAAGGATATCCACCAAGGAGAATGCGGCCACCACACGGCCTCAAGATCACTTGTCGCCAAAGCATTCCGCCATGGTTTCTTCTGGCCGACTACTTTGGAAGACGCCATGGAATTAGTCAAATGCTGCAAAGGATGCCAAGTCTTCGGCTCCAAGCAACACCTGCCGGCTTCTGCACTCAAGACCATCCCCCTCACCTGGCCCTTTGCCGTTTGGGGGTTGGACATGGTGGGCCCATTCAAGACAGCCCGCGGCGGCATGACACATCTGCTTGTCGCCGTGGACAAATTCACCAAGTGGATTGAAGCGAAGCCAATCAAGAAGCTGAACGAGCCAACTGTCGTGACATTCATCGCAGACATCACCACTCGGTATGGTATCCCACACAACATCATCACCGACAACGACACGAATTTTGCCAAGGGAGCACTGGCACGTTTCTGCGCGACACAGGGCATCCGACTGGACTTAGCGTCCGTTGCCCACCCATAGTGAAACGGCCAGGTCGAGCGAGCAAATGGCCTCATCCTCTCCGGCATCAAGCCCCGACTGGTCGTACCACTGGAGCGTTCGACCGGCTGCTGGCTCGATGAGCTGCCGGCTGTCCTCTGGAGTCTGCGTACTACCCCGAACAAGTCAACCGGCTTCACTCCTTTCTTCCTTGTATATGGTGCCGAGGCTGTCATCCCAACTGACATCGAGTTCGACTCGCCTCGGGTCACCATGTACACGGAGGTGGAGGCCAAGGAAGCACGAGAAGACGGTGTCGACCTGCTGGAAGAAGGCCGGTTGTTAGCACTCAGCGGGTCCGCCATCTACCAGCAGGGTTTGCGCCGTTACCACAACCGGAAGGTCAAGCCAAGATCCTTCCAAGAAGGCGATCTTGTGCTCCGGCTGATCTAGTGAACAACCGGCCAGCACAAGCTCTCGGCCCCTTGGAAGGCCCTTTTGTCATCAGCAAGGCCCTAGGCAACGACTCCTACTACCAGATCGACGCACAGAAGCCGAGGGCACGCAAGAGGGATGATTCCGGCAAGGAGTCGGAACGACCATGGAACGCCAATCTCCTGAGAAGATTTTACAGTTAAAAGCAGTATGTATCACGCTACCTTTTTGTATTAAGTACAAGACAACGGGTCCCCCGAGGCGCACTCGGGGACTAACCTCCTTTATCTATGAATGACGACTGTCATACCCATGAATGTACTATTACATTTGATTCTCTATCTGGCACCGGGTTCGACTAGTCGGCCCGGGGACTGGCCGCCTTGAGTTATACTAAAAGTTCTACCTGAAGTCAGACAAGTAGTGTGCCAGCACCCGAGCCCTCTCTTGTTGTAAGTCGCAGCTCGAAGAACCGACTGTCCGACTGGCAAGAGCCAAAGGCAGGAAAGGATGCCCACACGAAAAACGGCCAAGGACTAACGAACTTATATAACACAAGCCAGCCTCCCACCACGCCTACCGGCTGTCAGAACAGCCGGCTGGCCGGCTTCCCAGTCACTTCGCTACAATCCAAGAAAGCTAGAGTACTTGCCCTCCCAACCGGCCAAGCACTTCTCCATCCACAGACTGCAGAGCAGCTGTCCGGTTGGGAAGGCGGCAACCAAGGGAGGGCGGCAAAGGAAACAGCCAAAGGATGAAAAGCAAGAACAATGGAAAGCCAAACACATGCATGATTATATTTACACATAAGGCCTTTAACAGGCCGGCAGTCAATATAGTTTGAATACACCCCCAGTGGGTGGAACTGCGCAAACTTATAAAAATATTGTTCAAAGAGTAATAAAACAGGAAAGTAAAGGCGGCAGATTAGGCTAAGGGCGCAACAGGGGAGCCGGGCTGGTCAGTGGAGACGGCAGCGCCGGCTGGAGGAGTGGCCGACTGGTGAGTCTCGGCTTGATCATCGCCGGCTGCAGGCGCTGCGCTCGCACGCGCCTTGGTGCTGGAGGCATGGTCAAGCTGAGGCTGGCCGGCTGCTCCACCATCTGGCACGGCGTCTTCACCCTCCTCCTCCTCCTCGCCCTCGTCGCTGGAGTCGATCTCCTCTTCCGAGTCCTTGCCATCTGCTGGGTTCAGCCCGAACCACTCCTCCCGCTGGGCTACGCCGTTATCATCCACCTCAGGAGCAAAGGCGCTGGTGTCGGCGATCGCCGAGGCACGCTGGATGATAGCCGGCCGCGCCGGCTCCAGCTCCGTGTCGGCCTCCTGCCGCCAGGTGGCCAGCTGGCCCAAGCTCAGCTCAGGATACCAGGCTTTGACGAACTCCAGCGCCCGCCTGGCGCCTGACCGAGCTGCAGAAGCCTTCCAGGCCTCGAAGCGGCCGGCCGCTACCTCCAGCCAGTCGGCAGTCCGATTGGGGGTGCGGGGAATCACCTCGCCGGGCCAGAGAGCGGCCAGCACCTGCGCCCCAACACGTTGAAGCCGGCGGAGCATGCGGTGAGCCGGCTGGAGGCGGGCTTGAATCGCCAGGAGCTGTTCCTCAACCGACCGGCGAGCGTTCGACGCGATCTCAGCGCCAGCTTGCCTTTGCGCCTCGCGGTGGGCCTCGACGACCTGGTTGGCGGCAGTAGAGTAACCAGGGAAGTACTCTGCACAAGAAAGAAAGAGAGAGAAAGAAGAGAGAAAAAACAAAGTTAGAGAGTGAAGCAAACGGCAAGCGGCAAGCAAGGAAGGAAGAAGAAGGCGGCCTACCGTCAACCAAGTCTTCGATCTGGCCGTAGCCGTCGATCAACGACTGCCTCGCCTTGGCCCAGCTCGCCGCCTTGGTCTCATATTCGGCTTGGAGGGCAGCCTCGCTATCCTGCACCGCCTTCAGGGCCGCCTTGTGGCTCTCCTCCTGGTTCTGGGCCAAGGCGTCGAACTCGGCTTCCTTAGCACGAAGGGCGGCCTGGGTCCCACCCAGCTGCTCTCTCAGTTTGGCGTTGGCCGCTGCAGATATGGCAGAGAAGAAAAGAGCAATAAGAAAGAAGTCGTCAAGAAAGATCCGACCCGACTGCTCAGCAGTCGGCCCGAATCTCGGGGACTACACCCAGTGGGTGTGCTGACGCGCCCCGACGTGAGATAAAAGATGAAGCACTTACTCCGGCTTTCAGTTAGATAAGCAGTCTTCTGGGTAAGCTCCCGAGCCTGGGAGTTGAAGGCAGCCGCACGGAGGTTATGGTAGTCCTGCAAGTTGGACAGAGAAGCGAATGAGAACAAGATAGCAAACAAAGCCTACCAAGAAGTTCCAAGCCGCCTGCTCAGTAGCCGACTTGGAACTCGGGCACTACACCCAGTGGGTGCGCTGACGCGCCCCGACGGAAGAAACCAAGACCAAGAAGCAAAAAACGGGAAGACTCACCCGAATGGCCGCCCGTGTCGCGAGGAACTCGTCATTATACTGCCTCAGCACTGCGGCCTGGGACTGAAGCCGGTACCGGACTTCTTGCGCCGCCACATTCACCACGGCCATCCCACCACCCGGCGTCCACCCCGAGCTGGCGCTGGCCGTCTCCATGTCCTGGGCCGACGAGCTGGAGCCCACGGCCTTCTGCGGGTCCGGAGTCGAAGTTGCCTTCCCCGCGCGCTGGCGCGATGGCGACCGAACCACCAGGTCCGTCCTCATAGTCGGCTTGCCTCCAGCCGATTGCGCAGGCGGCGCGTTAGGCCGGCTTCCTTGGGCCGTCCCAGTCGGCGAGGACGGTGCTGCCTCCCTCTCCTGGACGACGACGTCGTCCTCCCTCTCCAACCCCGGCAGGTCACCGCCGGCTTCCTCCGGCGGGGGCTCCGGGATCTCGGGCACCGCGACACGCAGGGGGGTGACAAGCAAGGCCCCCTCCGCTGCCGCTGCGGCTGCAGCCTCTGCCTGGGCCTTGGCCGCCGCGTCGGCTCGTGCCTTCGCTGACTCCTCCGCCTCCTCCCACGTCGCCTTGGCGGCAGCCGCCCTCAGCTCTTCCGCCTCCCGCTCCTCCCGCGCCTCCCGCGCATTTTGCTCCGTCGCCGCTTGAAGCTCGGCGCGGGGGTCCACACGGCGGGTGCTCCGGGATCCTCCCGGCGATCCAACCACGAAGGCGGCAGCAACACGCTCAAGAGAAAGTGGAGCCCTGATTTTGAGACAAGACAAGGATTCAGAAATCGACAAGAAAAGAAGAGGGAATATGCAAAAGAATCTACACTTACGCCGAAACCGTTTGCGGCTGCTTCACCACCTCGCGGAAGCGGGCCGCCTTCGTGGCCGCCTCATCCCGTCTGGTCGCCGCCGCCCTGCCCTTGGGCTTCTTCGGCCGACTGCCGAACAAGCCCGACGCGGCCCGGCGCTTCTGCGCGCCGCCCCGTGCAGGCGGCGCGGCGGAGGAACCCACGCCATGGTCGGAAGCCGGCTGGCGGCGTGGGACGATTTCCACCTCATCGTCATCCGGCCAGTCGTTGAAGCTGGCTCCAAGCCCGGAGCCGCCTGCTTCGCCGCCTCCCGCCTCGGTGTTGTCATCCATGGCGGCCGCCCCCAAGTCGGGGTCCTCCAAGTCATGCTCCGCCCGGTCGGGGAGAAATCGGCGATCCGCCCCCGCTGTCCCGGCCGCAGGTCGAAGGAGAGGGCTCTGCCAAGACATGCCGACTGGTCAGAGTCGGCCAAGAAAAACTTGGTGACAAAACTAAAAGAAGAGAAGATAAAGAAAGCATACCGTAGGCGGGGGATGAGCGCGGGAGTACGGCTCCTTGCCAAACTGCCACTCTGCGGAGAGCTTGCAGTTCGCGAGATAGTTCACCATATGAGCCACCTTGTCATGAGGCATCTCCTTGGTGCACATCCGACTCGGATCGAGTTGGCCGCTCATTTGACTGATCAGATGAGCAGCTTTGAAGCGGGAGCACCCGGCGCACGACGAAGGCGGCCAGCAGGTCGGACCCACTCAGGCCCTCCGACTGGATCATTACCCAAAGTCGGGCGACGGCGGCGGCTCTAGCCGGCGACAGCGTCCTGGCCCGATTGGACCACTGGGGCCGCCTCCCAACCGGCGGGCCAGCTACGTAAGCCAGGAAGTTGACGTAGTCGCCTTGCGGGGCGACGTTCTTCAGGTAGAAGTACGATTTCTGCCAGCGCTTCACCGACTGGATGAGCGTGATGACAGGGAAGGGGTTGTCAGCTGCCGGCCTCCGCATCGCGATGAAGGCGCCGCTCTGAGCCGGCACGCCCTGCATGCGGGTGCCGAGCTTGGATTGGAAGAATTCCCCCCAGAGCTCGAGGGTGGGAAGAACGCCAAGAAAGCCCTCGCACAGAGTGACGAAGGCGGACAGCAGCACCACCGTGTTTGGAGTGAGGTGGTGCGGCTGGAGCTGATAAAAGTCGAGGAAGGAGCGGAAGAAGGCGCTCGCAGGCAGACCGAGGCCGCGCAGGAAGTGCGAGCGAAAGATTACCCGCTCGCCTTCCTCCGGCGCCGGCGTGATCTCCTTCTCCGGCGCGAGACGGACCTGCACTTGGTCCTTGCCGGGCAACCGCCGCGTCTTGCGGAGGAAGTCGATGTGGTCCGTGTGGACGTTCGAGCCGTCCCAGTCTCTGCCGTACTGCATGATGGCGAGAAGCTGGCGAGAAAGGGTGCGGCAGCGGAGAAAGCACGGCCCCGCGACGGCGAAGCTGCGGGGTAGTGCAAAGATTGGTGGGACGGCGCGGCGGCAAGATGCTGCTACAATGGAAAGAAGGAGGAAGAAGATGGCGGAGAGAGGATGAGCATGCGAGCGTCTGCCGCTCCCCCTCCTCCCCCTACTTATAGCCTCGTGCGGCGAAGCCAAGGAGGTGAGGCGTGGGGGGAACGTGGGATTAACTGCGCCCACTCCCCCACGTCCCGCGATTATTGCGCCCTAACGACGTGCAGAAACTGCCGCCGGAAGGCGTGCGGCCCACTTTGGGCCACAGAGAATCCGCGCCTGGGCCTAGGCGTAGGAGTGATGGGCCCCCGGCCTGCGGCGACGTCCTGTCGCGCGCGTGGGTTGGCAGGCTTTTTTCAGCCGGAGGGTGCCACGTGGTACGCGGGCGGCGAGCGGCCGGTTTGCAACCCGGCGTGCGCACCAACCGACTCCCGCCTTCAGACTTAAGAAGTTTTGCCAAGACGGCGCACCCAACCGAAGCCGGCTCCCAGCTGCTGGCTCGTCAAGATAAGAAGCTGACCGAGCTTCTTGACCTCCTCTCAGCCTCGAAGCCCAACCAGCTTCGGGGACTATTGTCGGAGTAAATGGCCACGGGTAGCCTAACCGACTCCCCCTGGCTCTTCGAAAAATTACCAGGCCAATCGAGCCTTCAAGCATCCAGAGCACGGGGCCGCCTTCCTCTGGCCGGCTATCCCCAAGGCCGACTACCAGAAGGCGACTAGGCCTCAAAAAACCTTCCCGACGAAAGCTACGAGATGGCCGACTCCAGGAAGCCGGCCCCAAGAGGACCGACTCCTAGAAGCCGGCCATGAAGAAGGCCGACTCCCAGAAGCCGGCCAAGACTGCACCCACCAGGGCTGCACCCACATAATGGTGATAAGACGGGGCGTGGCCGCAGTACAGCCTACCACCCCCGAATCCCGGAGCATGCATGGCCACAGGGCGCCGTACGGGTCAGCCATCCCCAGTCCGGCGCGGCACTGTAGCCATGTTTACCGTGACATCACCCACGACAGGTGCCAGTACGGCCCGCGGGCGGCGGGCCCCTTCAGCCAGAGAGACGCTCGAAGGCGGCCCGGCCTCCCCTAGTCGGCCTGGGGCGTAGCCGGCTCCCAATAGCCGGCTACCTCCCTCCCTCGAAACATGTGCATCATTAAGGAGACAAGACGAGGTGAGGCTACAGTGAGAGGCCGCCAGGCGGCGGCACTGTAGCCACGCTTACCTCGACAAAGCCCTCGTCATCAGGGGCGAGGCAACAGTAACCAGCCGCCGACAAGGCCCCCAGGCGGTGGGGCCGGCCTGTCGGCCAAGAGGCCGGCAGCCGGCGGGACCCACCAGTCGGCGGGCCCCAACGGCCGGCGGAGAAGCCGGCGAGCACAGACACTGACGGCTAGGACCCGCACCCAGCCGGATTACCATTGTACCCCTGGGGGTAGGCCTATATAAATCCCCCAGGACACCCATGCAAAGGGTTGATCTCATAGAGTTTTACACACCACATAGAGAGAAAAGGAGAGCTATCCTTGCCCTTCTTCTTCCCCTAGCCAAACAGCTCAAGGATCACTTGTAGCTACTTGTATTGATCTAGTGATCATGCGGAGACCCCGCAGAGCAGGACTAGGAGTGTTATCTCCACGGAGAGCCCCGAACCTGGGTAAGATTCGCCGTCGTACATGTCTTCGCCTTATCCCGTTTCCAGACACCCACGATGTCTTACTGGCTCCCACAATGATAAGCTACCCGTTGGCATATGTCGCACCTACCACCCGACAGAAGGTCTTTGCCGTCAGCTTACAAAAAGCAGACGGCAACGAACTGGTTGATGGAAAAGATGCAATTTTCTGTCAGCCAGTTCTTTGCCGTCAGCAAGTTCTTTACCGTCCGCTAGCAGAAGGCAAAGAGGTTGGGTGGGGTCCATTTAGGGCAATGCTGTAACGGCCCACCCTCCAACCTCTTTGCCGTCTGCTAGCGGATGACAAAGATTACCTATAACGGTCGTTACCCCCACGCCTCTCTCTCTCTTCTCTCTCTGCGCCCCAATCTCTCTCCTCCCCCGACCCCCACTGCAGCCGCCGGCCACCGCCCCACCTCCCACTACCCCCGCCGCCTCGGCCCACCGCCTGTCGCGGCCGATGCCCTGCCCCAGCTGCCCCGCCGCCCTACCCAGGCCGCCCCGCCGCCTGCCACCGCCCCTACCTCCCACTGACCTCGCCGCCCCGATCTGTTGCCTGCC